>NC_046643.1:9713565-10014065 GCF_900324485.2 Mastacembelus armatus | reverse complement strand
ATATCTGACCAGGAATTTCCCATCCCTTGCTGTTTATTTTGTTTTAACAGATGAATTGACAGATTTATTGTTTTAGCAATAACTTTTTATCTTCCCAACACTAGTAACCCTTGTTTCTATTCAAACATTTTCAGGCCAATTCTCTCAACACAATGTTTTCAGTATGACAAAGACTCTGCAGTATACCTATGTGGATCAAGCTTCCAAACAAGCACAGTCAAGGGCACAGCAATGAGGTTGTCTATACCTCTGCTTTGAAAAGAAGTACGGAAGGAACACAACACACGCACACAACAGCAATCAAAGGCAAGGTGATAGCAGAAGATGGAAGGGAGAAGTATGGATCCCCAAATGGCCCCTAGGAAGAGAAGATCTATAAAAACTATCATGCCAGAGCAGAGCATTCACACCAGTCAATTATCAGCTAATCACCTCAGGGTGTGCATAAGCGTGTGAATTTGTCTGAAAGTGAGATAATGGGATATGTTCTGAGAGAGGCGTGTTTCTACAAGTCAAATATCCTTAGTTTCATAGATGTCTTTGACCGTGAATTGTTAAAAATAAGGAGAACATAAGAGGGATATCTAGTTGTCTAACTGTAAACTGGTTACCTTACAGATTTACCTCACAGTAATCCTTAATGATCGCAGTCTGTCAGTAATAAGTTTGCATGTAACATGTTCCATGTCTTAATGTCTGTGCTCAAACTCATTTGCTCATACATCTCCAAACATAGTTCCCACAACATTTTGCTCATCAATGTGAAATGAACAATAAGATATGAAGCATGTGTAGCTCATAAAAGTTAATTAAAAGCAACCTATAAAGCAGGCAAAGACAAGCACTCAAACAGGAAGTAAGAGAGCATAGTGCACTGTATCTTTGCATATACAGCATTCAGTCCTTTCTAGGAATATTTCATTTCTGTAAACCAAGTAAAAAAAAAAAAAAAAAACAGTCAGGTTACTAGATAGTTTGAGAATAAAGACAGCAAATCATGTATGGTGACTGGCCTAAAAGTTTGTAAGATGTGGTCTTTTTTTTAAAGTGGACTTTTGTTGGTGGAAGACCAGTTAGGAAAACTGAATATTAGTATTCTTATTTGTATTAGTATTATTTATGTATACTACCAGTCAAAAGACATTCTGATTGAATTCAATAAGTAAATGTGTCCAAGCTTTTGACTGGTAGTGTATTTGTGTATTTTGTCTTTATCATTTTGTCTGCCATTTCCTCCTCTTCCTCTGCCCTCCTGCCTGTTCTCCCTCTTCTTGGTTTACCCATCATTTCTCTTGCTTCTCCTTTTCTTTTTGACATCATGGCATCACTCTGACAGCCACAGATAAGCCACCCACCTCTTTTCATTCCACTTGCAGTGCCTGGTCACAGGCACAGTGACACCACAGATTTGCACTGACAACACATCAGTGATTGAGAATGCGGTGGCTTGATCTGCCTTCCCTGGCTCCTCACCATTTCAGACCCCATCACTCAGTCTGAAGGGAGCAGCCACATGGATGTGATGTGGTGTCCCATTCCTAGGACAAATGAGCTCGATTGCAGCACAGGCTAAGGTGGATTAGACTGAAAAATGGACAGACTGTGGACGTTCCCCTCAAGGCTGGCATATATGTTTTGTTTAAAGAGCAAAATAGTTGTGCTGATCTACAAGTTACATGATCTACAAGCTATATTAAAGGACTCGCCTTACTGCTTATTGCTACTGAGGTGTAACAGCTCACCATCAACATGTCCATAATCGTACTTCCCATGACAGCTCCCAGGCTGACTGTGCTGTAGGCATCAATAAAAGCATCACTTGCAGTGGTACTCAGAATTGTCTCTGGACCTTTTTTACATATACACAGTTTATACGGAGATAGCAATGCATGGTCCACACATTTTTGAAATGCAGCTATTTGTTATCAAGTAAAACTTGAAATATGAAAATATGAAGTATTGGATTTCGAGCCTTTTTGCAAATATTGCAAATATTTGCATAAGAATAATACATGAATAAATGAATGAATCATATTTATTGAAAGGAAAGCCAACAGTGACATGACAACTCACGCTTATATCATCTTATGTTATATTTTAATCTAATATTAATTCCTGAAGCCACATTACAATGCAATACAGACATGAAAACATATTTTGTGTGCTTATTCTTCCTACTATACAGCAGTTACATCCTCAGAAGGCAATGGTGCAAGCAGAGTTTGATTTGAAGCTTTAAAACTCAGAAATATAAAGCCTCATGCAAAACCTCGTGCCTCTTTTTAATGACATTGTTTATTTATTGCCTCGTCTCCACAGTTTGAATTTCTGACCAAAAATGTGAATATAATTTAGAGTACTGAATCAAATTTGATGCTTAAGCTTTATTGTCAGAGCACCCTGATGCCAATGCAAAGCTGCAAGCAGCAGAAAGTAGGTTTGTAAGCATTTCCTGCCCTAAATTGCATTACCATGTGGTAATAATGTGAAATTATTCAAAAAAGCGATGTATAGCATTACAATGGCAAACTCATGTGGACTGATTAGTACTTTTTAACACCCTGTTCTGTTTTTTGGTACATCTCAAAGCGAAAGTTTTTCTGTGTTTGGGGAAAAGCTGGGGTTGAAGTGTGGAACATGTAAACAGAGTAAAGCCG
This sequence comes from Mastacembelus armatus, assembly GCF_900324485.2. Taxonomy (NCBI): domain Eukaryota; kingdom Metazoa; phylum Chordata; class Actinopteri; order Synbranchiformes; family Mastacembelidae; genus Mastacembelus; species Mastacembelus armatus. The sequence goes on along the minus strand of NC_046643.1, from coordinate 10,011,408 downwards.
TGCGGGCTAGACTTGCTCCTTTTTTGGCTTTATTCTCTATTCTAAAATATACTGAATACTACTCTCTCCAATTAAGTAAAAAAATACAGTCTTGCATGGTTTTGTTACCATGCATTTGCCTTCCCCATCTCATCCAAGTCTCACATTTTTTTGCATTCTCATTTCCTCTCTATCCTTTTTTCACTTCTATACATCTTGTTTCTTTAATCTACTTCGACTCATCTGTCTGTGCACCACAGTGTACTGTCACATATATGCAGCTATTCATTGCTCTGCTGTATATGTGACCACACAGTCTGGCAAGACACAAAAGTACTTAAATGGACAACATAACAGACAATCAAAGAATTGCATGAGTTCCATTTGTTTTCAGTCAAGTTTATGTAATAGGTATAGAGTTTGGAAGAAGAAATACTGACAGAAGAAGTGGTACCGATGATAAATACCAGTGTTTGATTTAAAGTCTAACCAGCCCTGAACCTGGTATATTGATGTCCAGATAGAGAAATGAACATACCTCTCATTTTTTTTTATGGGATAAATCTAAGCTCATGCAGGTGCTGGCACTTTAAAAGCTGTGTTCTTGACAATTTGGCACAAGTAGAAAAAACAATCTGTGGATTGGTGTTTGGAAGAAAGTAAACAAAGAGGCGTAGAAATTGGTGTGAGGCTGAGCTTCATTATCTTTATTGTGATGATACTAAAATGTTTAGTGTGGTAGTTTAGTTAAACCTTTTGTTCCACTTCTTTAAAATGCAGAGGGGGAAAAGGGAATCCCCTCTCTCCAGTATCTCAATATAAAATAATACCTGCTCAAATGTTATGTTAATTGACTTCCTACGAATAATCTGCAAGTGAAAACTGACATAAAATTCAAATCTATCGTAATATAAACTAAAAAGACCCTCCCTTGCTGTTCCAACAGTCAGCTATCCTCCCTTCAGCAAAAAAGAAAAACACACATGATCTTCTCCTTTTTTCCCAGCTGTAATTTCAGGGTTAGTATCTTAGATAAAATTTATTGTAACAATATCCATTATGTAAGGTGGTTTCAGTAAGTGTGTATGTGCATGAGCTGATCTAGACGGCTGTGGCGGTGCTGTATGTCAAATATAAAACTGAATGGACCTGGAGGTTCCTCATGCATAGCAAAATTAGGTAGAATTTCTCATTTAGAGGTGGCTATGAATTTGGGAAACCTCTGGATGGTTGTATGTATTGAAAAAATATGGACTCATAGGATCCAGCTTCTTATTCAGCACATCTATAGGTGATTGCTTGTGCTACTGTATTTGAACAGTTTAGTATGAGGAGTGTGAAATTAATCAAATTGTTTCGCTGTGTAAATCAAAACATCATTTTCAACATTTTTGGTGTATTTTACTTCACTGGACATGGAATTTCTCTGGAATTTAAGTCTCAATTAAAAAGCAAGCTCACAGCCCTGGAAATGAATTGATTGAATGAATGAAAATTCCTGCAGTCAGTGTAGATTTTCTTTGTAAAACTTAAAACAAAAACAGAATGACTACAGAATGCAGACTTTTTTTTTTTGGACCTGAATCCTTCGCCATTATGTTATAATAATGGCCCTGCTACAGTGAAGGATTGACTGTGTAGTATCACAGACAGTGCCAAAATGTGATGATGGTTCAATAATGGTCAAGCAGATTGTTACAGGGAAACTCACCTCCATGATGAGTAAACAAATTAAGATGCATCTGAATACATGAAATCTTCAGTCTGGATTGACAGGACAGTCAGTCATCTCCTAGAGGTCAGTTTATTTAATTGCAGACACAATCTTCCAAGTTAGATGTTATGCATTTTTAAACATATTCATTCTCACATATTAATGTAAAGTTTGCCCTCCAGTCAGTGCAGGGAATTGATTTTTATTTGAAGTTACAGTGGAGGTCACCAGCTCCCCCATTCCCTTATTAAAAGCTCCACTGTCTGACCTTGAGGAAACATTTAGTGCTGTTATTCACACTCACGGAGCCATATTGCCTTCCAGTAAATTCAAGCTGTGAGGTTGATCACCTTTCTCGAATCCACCCTCTGTTATTCACAGTTGAAGTGGCAGGAATATGGTTAGGGGCAATGAAGCAAGAGAGCACTGCATGTGCTCTAGTGTTCCAGCTGTTCAAAACAAGCCCCCTGTAATAAGTGGACACTCCTTGTCTCTGTGTAAACAGTTGATTGATACCTGAGCTCTAACCCAATTACATCCCATTCACTTCCTCTACTAGGCCGGAAGAAAAGGGCCAGACAGAGGAGAGAAAGGAGATTGTATGGGGACTTGAGATGGGGGAATGTGGATAGCAGGGCAACAAGACTGGTGGATATCATCTTGTCAGTGTCTAGACAGCATCCAGATATATTGGCTTAATCTACTGCCCATGTTGCTGCTCTAACGTATGCCACCTACTTGTCATTTTTCTTCTAATTGGCATTGATTTGACCCATTTTAAGTACTAGATACATACATCATATTTAAATTTGAGTTATTCATGGTCTGCCAAGCGGACTGATGGGAGCCTCCTTACTGTTTCCGATTCTCCATGTGGGCTCACGTTGGGGCCTTCTGAGCCGCTAGTCAAAATCCAACAGCAGCTAACCCATCTGTGGTTAACAGCTTGTGTGCCCATGTATCTGGATAAAATGTTTTGTTTTATTTATTACATTTATTGAGTGTGGTATTCTCACATCATTAAGTGAGCCTAAATTGGACATTATTGTAGTTCTTGGTGGTCTTTGAATTAATCTGCGGAGGGACCACCGGGAATTTACAGTCAAAAGATCCAGAATATGGATCAACTTACAGCTGAACTGGGGCATCTTATTTTGGATTTGAGACTGTTTACTAGGTCTGAGTGGAATACTTGAGATTTAATAAGTTTGCATTTACACAAGGAGGCAAGGAGGAAATAATTAAAGACAATATAAAGTCGAATCATGGGAAGTGTAGGATCTAGTATTTTTAGAGGTTGAACCATGCAAGTGACTAAAACTTGGTAACCTGACTTTGATTTCTTTTACCGTTTTTTTTTTTTTTTTTTTTTGTTATGAATCCCCCAACTTTATGGAAGTGCTCATAACTGAAGTGAACCTTTACTATGTTGTGCCATATAACAGAGCTCAACAATAAAATGTTATATATGTATGTGCTATATATGTATATGTTATAAATGTTAAGCTGTTATATTGCACAGAACGAGTAGTTGTTGTTTCACCCACTCTGATTTCTAAATATTTCCTTTAAATGGTTTTGGATACAAAACTAACACACAATCACCTGCTTTGATTTTCTAAGAGCAAAAAAAAAATCTTCCAATCAACAGAATAATGTTGTTAGGAAATATAATAATTGTTTTAAACAGTGTCAGTCATGCAGATAGCCTGGCTAGCAAGAAAGGAGCACTGATGTGATTGCCTCTTGCAAAACCTTGGATGATTTCCCTACAGGTGATTAATTTATGCTAATGTCAGCGCATCTTGAGTGTCACTGCTATGATGGTGTTTGGTTAAATACTAATGCCAGTGCTATTCCTATGTATTTGGAGCAGAACAGTGTTAACTTGAAGTGCCTCAAGGGAATGTTTTAACTTGCTGAAACACAGATTAGGAAAGGTTATAATTATTCAACTCTCAGCTGTGTTTCTGCATCGCCATTAGACAATAAGCGATCTTGAGGACAGCTGTTTCTTTCTTTACAATACAAGTTTGGATTTGCGAGCTATCATTTCCTCGATATTTGCCATATGGGAGTTTGAGACGGTTAGAACACGCAACCAATACTAACAAGGGCTCCTCTATAAAACAGCATGTTTAGAGTGCATTACAATACATTTCACGCTACATTGTTTATGACGCTCATTTTCAGTTGTATGCACCTGCATTTCAAACTGTCACAAAACATGACAGGATATCCAATAAGTACAGACACCATTCATCTCTGTTGTCAGGTTTATTGAATATATCCACCCCGTTATACAATCCCCTGAATTACATTTTTTCTCCTGATAAACAAAGGAAACAAAGGAGTCTGTTTATGAGCACAAGCTTTGTTCTGTCAAATGAGCAGCTCCCATACTGAAGCTGACATGTTCCTACTAGGTTTTTGTTTATTTCCTGAGCCAATTAAATGTCACTTTGTACTTCCAGCCTGTCAGACAGAGCATGGGTGACTTCAGGTGGTTACAGACATCTGCCAGTGAACATGGTATTTTCAGGGGATCGGAGTCCTTTCATCGGGCAACCTTGCCTTTCCCCACTCTTTTCATTTCCTCTTGACTTTCCAGCGACTGGGTATCTCATCTGTCAACCAACCAATGACATTTGTTTGTCTCATTTCGCCCAAACAGAGAGCAGAGGCCAGATGGCAAATGCAAGGCTGCCAGGCTTTGGTTCAGTGGTACAAAGTGAGCTAACCTCATTTCAGTGCAACAATACCTTAAAATAAATTCTCTAAAACACTGAACCAATAGTTTGATATTTTGGAAGCGATTCCATTTATATGAAGCACAGCAAAGCTAGCTGTTTTCCCAGTCTCTAGTCTTTATGCAAAGCTAAGCTAACATGCTGGTGGCTGTAGTTTTATCCTTACCACACATGCAGCCATTACAGTGGTGTCATTCTTCTCATCTCTCAGAACGAAAGCCAATGAGTAACATAATTAAGAATTTCAGGAGAACTGAAAGAAGTAAATGAGAGTAGAGATTCTTGGAAACGTATTATTGTACACAGTTTGCCATTCCTAGTGTTGGTATTACAAACTCATGTTTGGCTTTGAAAACGGAGCCCTCTAGAAGTCCATCACCTGAGTGCGACCAAAGATCAAAGCTTCGTATTGAAAGCGTTACTAAATGCCAAGACATATCAGAATGCGACTGTAAGTGCAAAGAGCTGGACTATATGGATGAGGAGTGGACAACAGGTACAGTATGATGTCATGTATCATCCATTATAAGCGTTTGTAGGAAAGCACTGCTGCAGATAAAAGATAAAATATAAGACACTCTGACTCAAGGATTGCCGTAAGACTGAAAATGGATCCCAGAGGATGAGATCAGAAGCCCCGAGGGCAGAGATCCAACTTAATCCTGCTATTCAATCTAAAATCAAACAACACTGGTCAAAAAACATCAGAAATAAAGGTCTTTCTCGGTTGGAAAATGATGGTACCTATTGGAAATACTGATAACTCTCAAATATAGATGGGGCGAAGAGAACAAACATTCCAGATGATAAATCAGGGTAGGTGGGAGGAAAAACACATCAGAGGCACAATACATTGCATCAGAGGCTCAGAGGGCATATCAGTCCTGCATGATCCAATAAGACTGAAAAATTAAGATTGCAAAATACATACCCACATGTACACAGACTGACACACTGAGAATCCCAATATAATGGATACAAAATACCATAGTTCTGTCTGTAACCTTTTTCAAAGGGCGTTTCCATCATATGAAAAGCAGATACAGAAATACATTTCCAAGAAAGCTAGAAAGCATTTCCCTAAATCAGTACACAGTTAATCTCCACACAAAGCATGTACTATAGTGTAAATATCACTATTATTGACATTCTGTGCCTGCAGAGAAACCGTCCTCAATGCTAAGGACATGGAAACGCAGAGAAACATATGTGTAATACAAGTAAATCAAACAAAAAAATAAACCAATTTACATAAAATCCTGTGATCATCATGTGCCCAGTTGACTAATTTGAGGTAGCTTATTTTGCTCAGCCACAGGAAAAGTAAACTGATTGCCGAGGAGACAGAGAAGCAGCGGAAAAAGAGGAGAGAACAGTTCATCAAGCTGTGTGAGTCAGTGTGAATGAGTGGGATTAAAGTCTCTGTCTGTGTGTGTATGTGTGTATGTGTGTGTGAATGCACAACATAAGTGAATCTATAATTTGCACTGCTAAATTTATTACTGGCTGCATTCGTGTGTGATTACATGCCAAAGTGCTACAACCTATATAACACTCACGTAAACACATTACAGATGCCATTGTGTGTGTGTGTTTATATATTTGTGGTGATCAAATCCTGGAGACGACTATAAGGTTTAGGGTTAGGTTTACGTTAAGTTTAGGGTAAAGGTGAGGGTTAGGCAAGTACTGGCTATCGTTACCAGGAGGAGAAGTGTGGCATAAGTGCAGTAAGTGAATAATATGTATATGAACCAGTGCAAAAACTATAAAAGCTACAGAAAAATGGTGTAGTTGCAACTTTACCCATCTTGTCTTCTAATTTTCACGAATCTTGGGGAAGTTCATGCTGATCTCTAATTTATGAAGTTCTGTACAGAAAAATGTTTACACATGGCGTCTATTCCATGTGTAACAGACCATGAATAACTCATCTGTTCAATGAAATAAGAGAAAGTTACTATCGTTACTGTTCAATAATGGCCACTAATGGATCAGTTTTTGTTAATATGCAGTTTTTAATGTTACTATGGTGATGATACACAGTTCTAGCTCCCTAAAAGCAGGTGAATTAAATCTGTTTAAAACATAAATTATGTTAATAACTAAAATAATTGGTGGCTAAACAAGGGTAGTGCTACGTATGTGGTCCATCCTGTCTCAAAATGATGCAGAAAAACTAGTCCATGCGTTTGTTTCCTCAAGGCTAGATTACTGTAACTCATTACTATCTGGATGTCCTAATATCTTAATAAAAAGCCTCCAATTAATCCAGAATGCCGCAGCCAGAGTCCTGACAGGAACTAGCAAGAGAGATCATATTTCTCCTATATTGGCTTCTCTTCATTGGCTCCCTGTAAAATATAGAATAGAATTTAAAATCCTTCTTCTCACATACAAATCCCTTCATAATCAAGCTCCTTCATACCTTAAAGACCTCATAGTACCATATTATCCCAATAGACCACTTCGCTCTCAGAGTGCAGGCCTACTTGTGGTTCCCAGAGTTCTCAAAAGCAGAATGGGAGGCAGAGCCTTTAGCTATCAAGCTCCTCTCCTGTGGAACCAGCTCTCAGCCTGGGTTCAGGAGGCAGACACTCTCTGTACTTTTAAGGCTAGACTTAAAACCTTCCTCTTTGACAAAGTGCACTGAGCTCCCCTACCCTACCCCCCCCCCCCCCCCCCCCCTTCTCTCCCACCTCATGTATATTCCACCATTGAATGTTACTAACCTTGTGCTCTCTCTCTCCCCTAGTTTGTGCTCTCTCCCTCCCTCTCTCTCTCTCTCTCTCTGTACCTTCTGCAGGTGTCCCTGGTCCTGGAGCTGTTTATCGCTGATGTGCAGTTACTGGCCCCACCAACTTGCAGTGTCTATTTGTTGTTTATTGTTGCTGTTCTTTTCTCTCTCCTCTATCCACTCACCCCAACCGGTCGAGGCAGATGGCCGCCCAAACTGAGCCCGGTTCTGCTGGAGGTTTTTTTCTTCCGTTAAAGGGAGTTTTTTCCTCTCCACTGTCGCCAAGTGCTTGCTCATAAGGGAATTGTTGGGTTTTTAGTTTTAGTTTTTGTAAAGTGCCTTGAGATGATTTGTATTGTGATTTGGCGCTATATAAATAAAAATTGAATTGAATTGAATTGAATTGAATAGAATTGAATTGAATTGGTCCAGAAGCTGAGTCACAGGTATATTTAGGGAGTGGCCATGATGTCGCTTCTGCAAGCAACAGGTGAACCTCTGCTTTCAGTTCAGCTTTGACCCAAAACACTAGTAATTGTTTATTCACTGCTGAATAAATGAGCAGCCAGTGTGCATGACCAATCCAGCCTGCTCATATTGATGCTGAGAAAGCAACACAAGTGTGAAATGTTTAGTCTTATTACCCAACACAAAGCATGAGAAAATAACCATAGAAATTTATCACCTAGAACACTGTCATGATAGAATATCTTGATTCGTTAATTTATAATAAACATTTCATCATTTAGCATTCATTGTATTTTTGCATATATGCTGCTGTTAAATATGATTAATAAGTCAATAACACTTTGTGCTCTGTTTGATGCATAAAGCCTTTAGAGATACAAACTTTTGATAGCTTAATAACATCAGGAAGTGAGGCTTTGATGTCTTTGGGAAGATTAAGAACCCTGGAGGTAAAAAAGACAATATTCACTGATCCCTATTGGTTCTGCACACACGCAGATACACACACACACACACACACACACAGACTAGCTTCTTCGCACAATGGACCTTGAGTTATTTTTAGCTAAAAAAAAAAAAAAAAAAAAAAAAAGGATAATAAACTGTTCAAGACCAGACCATGTCTGCTAAAGTTTCATTTTCTGCATATTGCTCTGTAAGCCATCTTGATCGGTAAGAACAGCTCCATCTCAAGACACACACACACACACACACACATACATAGGCAGACCACCTCCAATGAGCTCACTGCCTGTACCCAACTGACCCACCCAGTGTAAAAGCTTAAGTACAGCTTCTTCACTAACATATTTTTAAAGTTTTCAGGCATGAGCAAGCCAATTTTTACTGTCCCTGAATAACAAATCTAATTACATCATTAAGCATGGAAAACATGTAGCTCGCCTACTCAAGGACACGCATTTCGTCACTAAAACAAGATATTTTGCAATAGCTCCTTTACATTAGCTTTTCTTCACTGCAGCATGCTTCCATTTACTATATACTATATACTTTGTATAGTGGTTCATGGTACCACTTCAATTCTTACTAATGGTACTAGGTTTAGTGTGTGTGTGTGGGGTGGGGGGGGGTCCCATGCAGGATTGCCCTCAACAATGCAAATATTTCACATTATAATATCCAAATGTGAGCTAAGGCTCACTTGACGTCACTGCTCTAAAAATAACACCGAATGAGATAATTATGCTTTATTCCAGGCTCCGTTTCAATCTTCACTCTCTCTGATTTTTCTTTTTAATGCCATTTCAATGAAGAAAAAGTAGGGTAGCTGTTTAATAGCTCTCCCTCTTTTGTTGCATGCTTGATCTGCCTGTGCTCTCATTTGGTCAAGTTCAAAGTGGCTTATCACAGTGCAAGTCCTTATCAGTGATGGCTAAAGGCATTCTTTAGACAGGATATGTGTGCCGTTGGCCTCACACCACTCCACACACCCCTGTGTTAACGCATGCGCCTCCAAACTCACACATATATTCACAAAGGTGAAGAAAGTCTTTTTGTCTCCCATTTCCTCTCTGTCTGATACCATTACCATTATCTGTGTCATACTCATGGCAACCATTTAGAGCCCAGGAACAGCCTGGCCAGCAAAGTACACTGGAAATTGCCCCACTATTAACTAATCAGTGGAGAGATGCACACTGATGTGCCTAATGTTCAGCACTGTTACTATCACAGGCAGCCTCATAATAACCCATTAGCACTATCAAAATTAAGTTTCAGCGTGAATACATGCTCATACAAACCGCTTCCACCACATTGCCTTATGCACAGTGATTTCACTCTAATTAAAATGAGATTGACTAAGTACCAATTCATAAGACATAATAAACATCTGTATAGGGTAATAGCTACAATTTTAATGTCCTAACTTTTATACTTGTCTAATACAAAAATACTTGTTAGCTTCAGTTTGTCAAAAACACTCTTCATAAGTCAAATTGGCACAAAAAGGAAATCATCCCTGTGAAGATTTTAAGAGCCAGTTCTCAACAAAAAAGGTGACAGATGTACAGAGCCCAGGCATTTGCTGTCATTTATGTCTTAGTGTACAGTGTACCCCTGTGTATCTGCAGATCATATTTTGTCTTAAAGATAACTTAGATTTTTCAATTCCGGGGGGGGGGGGGGGGGGGGATCATGTGCACATTCTTCCACAGTATGCTCTGAATTATGTCCTCCTTTCTCAGAGAAGGCTTTCCCCTCTCATGCTTTGCTCTTTCCTTCAACAATTTGTCTTATTTCTAAATATTTGTAATCTTCTATTGGCCACTTTTGCAGTCTGGCAGGAAAAAAAATGACAGCACACAGGAATAATGTTTCAACTAATGAACTACCGCAACTACCCTTATCGAACTGATTGATTTAGTTTCGCTTAATTTCTGGTCTTCTCAGAAGTTGGAAGAGTTTGGGGCAGTGATATAAACTGAATAGAATTTTAAAAGGACAGAAGAATAAATGACAAATGGTCCAAGATTGATTACTAGTTTAAGTATCTCCTGAAGAACGCAAGAAACTTTTGCTAAGCATCTTATGTGGATGCCTTACAGAGCCCACCGACATACACCTTTTGTCCTATAGAACATCACTAACTCCCACTTGCATCGATGTGCGGTGGGAGACCAAAGCACACTGCAGCTGAGGGCTATGGGAAAGCAATTAAAGAAGTATTTTGTTGCTGGACTTAAGCCGAAAGGCATTAACTGCAATTCCCTTCTGGGCAGAGTGTTCCTAGCACGCTCTGTTGGGTCAGCGAGTGAGCTGTGTCTGACTGCTACAAGTTGTAAACAGACCGAGAGAGAGAGACAGGCAGAGTGAGAGGGGCCAGTGCTGTTATCACACATACACATGGTAGCCAACAGGATAACTAAAATAGTAGCATAAGATCTCTCAGTCCTGTAATGTTGTGGCCTGAGGGTAAAAATGTAAAGAAATTAAAAGTGGAGGAAATATAAGAAATAATACCAAAAAAAAAAAAAGTGAGACAGAGAACATTAGGAGCGATAAGAGACACATTGAGATCAGAAATAATACGAGAAAAGAAGTAATGCAGTAAATGAGATTAGGAAGCTTTTGAAGAATAGTGGTTATACTGCAAATGGCTCTCCTGAAAGAACAAGTCCCTCAAGCCTCATTCTGAAGCCCCCTCAAACCCTTAGAAAGAGTCTTCACTGCCCTGACTGCAGGAATGATTCTTTATGGTAAACAGTAATAATTTTATTTCACTAGCTCACTCGGCAGTTTGCGGACAATAGCTCTGTAACACTCAGGACAAAGTCAGTGTAGTAGATCAAGGAGAAAAGACATCCTTGTGTGATAATAACCAAGATCATAGGCATCGTTGCTGAGGCTAGAAAAAAAAGCTGCTTTTGAAGTTTCATAGACATAATACAGAGAGCATATTTGTGCAAATGCCACTTGTGTGATGATAAATGGCATAAAAATAAATAATATCATCGCTGTATTTTTTTTTCAGACATCAAGGGAACATCCTACTTGAAAGCATCCCTCCAAATTTCCCAAGAAAATTGCCTAACATGGATCAGATGGAAAAAAGAAACTGAATGTGGTAGAAAAAGGAGAAAATCATTGGGTGCAACATCCAAACTCGGCTTAATGGCTTTCCCTGGGACTAACCAATCAATTACGGAAACCTTAATGGGGGGTGATTACACCTGGTATACAGAAGACCGTGTGATTTATAGAGAGACTTGTTGGCAAGCCACAATGTCAATGAAAACAAGCTGAACGTTAAAGGAAATCAATGAGTGGTCGTGTAGTCTAGGGATATTGTAATAAGTCAGAATTACCAATGTCTCACAGCACATGCACAGCTCACCCATTGGAGAAAAATGAAGCAACATTAATTACTGTCAATTGTACTGGGCTTTGCTTTCCGGCCCCCAGAGAATGAGGCCATAATTTTGAGCAGCAGAGGTCTTTTAGAAGGGTCACAAGCTTTAAATAAATACATGAAGTTAGAAGACAGCATTCTGGGAAATATACATGCACAGTGTTCACGTTCTTGCACAAAGTTAAATGAGACGATTGATATCACTCTTGTGTCAGAATGGTTAATATGAAGGCACCACCTACCTGCACTTTTAAAGATCACCAAATTATGAGTCATATAAGCTGTACAAACACCAAAGTATAAGTTTTGTTTTTTTGTTTGTTTTTTTTTTTTGCAAATTGTGGTTAGCTCTAGGCATGCTGCTGTTTCCAGCTAAGCTAAACAAACAGATGTGACTGCAGTATCAATTTCCCCATCTAACTCTTGGCAAGAAAAGCAAATATGTACATTTGTCAGAATGTCAAACTTTCCCTTTAATGACTTTTCATGTTTTCTTAGGCATGCAAAGTCTTCTGTGTAGTGCAAAATGCAAGTTCTCATTAATAAAAAGATGATTATCTACAGTATGTCATTGTCTTGACAGATTGCAGGCATGCATGCAGACAGATGTATCAGTGCTTTGTGTGAGAGTGCCAGATACTGAGAACAGGAGTCAAAAATATTCCAGTGCGTCACTCTAAATGTCAGTGTTTATGTGGGGGGAAAAAGGACAGGCATATCAAGTGATAATCTAGACACCTGGCTGGTGAGCAGCGAGGAAGATCTGAGGTGACAGAAACATAGAGATTAAATGGCTTATTGTAATGATGAAAGACTTAATGACAGGTTTCTTAAAAAAACAAACAGGTTTCTATTATTAAAAATCTTTTCAATTTCAAGACATGTCACAAGTTCACAACTAGATTATTTGCTTTGGGTGTTTTAAAACACATACTTGGGGGGAGGAGAGAGGAAAAGATTTAGAGAAGAATGGGGGAAGAAGGAAGGTGAAGTGACACTGACTAACCCATTAAATATATATATGAATGAAAGTAGAGGACAGAGCTGAAGAGGAGCACAAAATGAGATCAAATAGGAAGTGACAGGCTGGTGCGTCAGTCTGGCCTCTGATAAAGACAAGGGAAAAAAAAGAGACATGAGGACAATGATGGGGACACTATGAAAATTACACTGGAAGTACCAATGAACAGAAATGCTGCCACATAAATAGCAGAGAGTAAGGCACATACTGTAACAAGAAGTGACAACAGAATGTGAGCAAATGAAAGGCAAATACCAGCAAGATAAATAAAAAAAAATGTGACGCTTGTCTCATTTTTTTTTTGTTTTGTTATGCTGACAGGAATAAAAATAAAACCATATGGACATTAGGATGCTGAACACAGATTCTTCCATTTATTGTCAAAGTCATACAGATTGGTCCATGGCAGGTTGCATTTAAAGGCTTATTAATCAGAGAATATTTATTTGACCATATATGGTACATTGATTGCACGAGGCATTTTGATGTCATCCAAAAAGACATGCCCGTGGCTGCTGCAATGACTGTCAAGGCTTTGTGCTGGATTATTAATAGGAATGTTAACAGAAAATGAGTTTGCTATCAGCGGCAAATATTTAGCAGCGTAGCTGTTAAATTGTTATTTGCAAGGAGTCACTTGTTAAAAATGACATAAATAGCTTCACTATCCTGGTGGAAAATCTAGAGAATTGAATTTGCATCTAAATCCCAATTTAACTGCTGTAAAGAGGCTCTGATCAGTCCTTCTCTCAGACTAAGAGCTATTTGATAATGAGCTACCTCGCCATTTGGAATAGCTGTCTTCATGTTATTACAGCCACAGCAAAGAATGGTTTAGCTTTCAACAAATGGTTGTCTATGTTTTAAAATGTTTCTATGACTTGTGAAGACTATAAAATAGGAAGAAGATGTGAAACAGCACGTTCCTTAGCTTTACTAACAAATCTTCATGATTTTAGATAATAATAGTAATGGAAGTAAGGGGGCATGCATTGCCATCAGTTGCACAGCTGTAGTAGCATCTTTAGTAGTGATGCTGTTCAGGTGTTAGTGAAAAGGGGAATTTTTATTGTTGGGTGAAGAAATTGTAGGCCAGAGGAGACACAGAGACATGTATATGAAAATGTTAAGCCATGTCAAATTGACCTTTTGTCACAAACACACATTCACTGCTCTTGCCATCTCTGTTGTATGGACTCACCACTGCTGACCCATCAGCCATTCTCTCTATTCTAGCACCCCCTATTGATACTACTAAAGCTGTTCACTATATAAAGTACAGCACTATGTACAAAAGATGCACAACTGCATAAGACACATCTTTTTTTTTTTTTTAGTAATAAGCCATCTAAAATAAAGATTTCAGTGTCTCTAAAGTCCTGTGCATCTCTTCACTGGAGTCTTCAATGAGGTCAGCCACAGATCAATGAAGATGCCAATGTTGTGTAAGCTTTTCTTTCTCAGGAACTGTTCATCCAGCCACCTGCACTTGGTAAACAGCTTAACTGACCAGAGAAAACTGTAACCGATGACTGTGAAATAACATTTTACAACAGCAGATCATCTTGTTTTCATGGAAGATCACAAATAAGAGCATTTGCCTGAATATAGCTCATATCAGACACATAGAACTGAAACATGAAAGATGGAGAGTTTTACAGGACAGCTGCAGCTGTGCTGCACATATTGTAACTCTTCACTTTAATCACAGCCTGACCAGTCCAGCTTTCTCAGTCATTTCAGTTAAGTCAACTTCAGTGTCTGCTGTCACTCTGTAAATGTCTTCATCATTTTCCACAGTCCCAGCTGTGCACTGCTGAGTCTCTGGTAGTATGAAATAAAGACATAAAGCTCGACCTCTGGCTCTGACAGCACAGCACTGTTCATTATATAATGGAAAAGGTTCAAACCAGACCGCTGGATCTGTCATTGCTTGACGTATGGCTTGCTTGCTTAGGAACTTTAAACATTAACGTGTGACATTTTAGCGTTACTCCAAATTATGGCGCTCGGCCTGGTTCTTCTGTCAAGGTTTCCAAAGCAGAGAAGTTAACTATGTGACTGCAAAATTGTCCACAGCATCTGGGTGGCTTAAGTTGGCATGGGGTCAAAGAAAAGGCTTTTCTGTGTTGACAACTCTGAACCACAATCATGTTAATTTACATGATTCCTCGAATTTGTCTTTCCAACGTGTTACACAGCAGGGTAAGTCCCTGCCACTGTTGCCCCTAAGGAGTAAATTGAGCATTGTCTTGTTCGTGAACACACTGATTATGGTGCTCAGGCTGCAAGAATGAGTGACATTTGCTGTCATTGCGTGTACCGATGAATAAAACATGGTGCATTAGCGTGATTTATATTAAGGAATAACAAAGGGCAGTGGATAGTGTGCTGACCTTCCCTGTGTGATGAGTCTCTATTATACTGTGATGGAGAGAGAGAGAGTTTGTGTGTGCATGTGTAAGACAAAGGAGAGAGACTGAGAGTGCAAGTGTGTGGGGCTGCATATATGCATTTTGTTCAGTATGTACATGTTTGTTTTTTTTTTTCATCCTTAGCACAACAGCATTACAGGACTCCAAAATCCAAAGACACAAAATCCAAAAGACACAAAATCACAATGACACAGCTTAATCGTTTATCTTCCCCATTGATCCAACAACTTGATTTTGGACATAAAGCTTTAAAAAGCTGCTTCTCAAAAACTTGGACGTCACTAAAATTGACCACACAGTGACACTTTTTATAAATTCGAGGCACAGTGTCCATGCCGTTCCTTTTTCATATTTTGTGCAGCTCTTTCTCAGACCTCTCACTTCTGTCCCTTCCGACACCAAGCAAATTTTGTTGCTTGCTCGTTCACCTGCTCGCCTGTCTGTCTGATCAGAGACAGGACAGGCTTCCGACAAACAGACAGCTTGTGCGATGATGAATGACAAACTTATCTCTGAGATTCAGAAAGCAGCCGGACACATTGCCGATGCGACCTAATTTACTGCAGGGTGCTGGACATATCTCAACCTGCCTGTCTGTATGAATTTCTGCTGTCTCTCATTCTGTGCTGTTTGTCTCTTTTTCCATGACAGTCTGACTGTGTGTGTGTTGCTGTTCCTGTCTAAGTGTGTGTTCATCAGTGTTCTCTAAACGCTGAGAAGCTCTCATTCCTCACAGACATATCAGCTCACTGAAGCCACTTCACTCACCATTGCCTCTACTAAAACCCCAGATGCCACAAGCCATTACTCTAGACTCGGCTGCGTGAACACTAAGGAATCCCCAAAAGAAGAATCCCAATTTAGCAGCAGGCATCTTCAATCCAGGCACTTCATTTTCTGCTGTTTCTGCCACTGCTGCAGACTGAAGTGAGGCAGACGGCATTAAGTGATGATTTTGGCTTCTTTTGTTTCCGATCCGTGGGCCGGTCGATCCATGTAGGAATGCTTATTTTTCCTCTTCCATGAATTTTCAAATATAACCAATAGCAGGGTGAATGCATGAGTTTGGTTTAGGACAGTATTGGAAATTCTCACGGAGAAAGTGCTCGTTTTGGCTCCACATTTGGCTCACGAAAACTCATACAGACAACAGTCCTTTCTGAGAGCAGAGCAGAAAAACAGCTTGAGTCTCACCAGACGCTGTTTTCTTAAAGCGTGGTGTAATGATTAATACAGCATGTGCAGAAAGGTTGTATGCATTGACCTTTAATCAGATACCTGACTACCTTTATGCATGTGCATGTGAATGCTCATGTGTGTGGATACAAGTGTGTGTTCTAAAGCTAATATATTTAATCCTTTTTGTCCTGGTAATTTCTCTATTTAAAAAAACAGAAGAAGAAGAAGAAGCAGGAGCTTAACTGTGTAGCTGAATGTGAATGTCTGAGATTGTTTGTGTGTTTGTAATGTAAAGGATTCATCTGTGAAATACTTACACAGAGCTGTCTGACTACACATATAAAGACACTGCGCAATTCGTACCCCACTATTGAAAATCGCACTGATCCACCAAGATCCTGATCCGGTCTGCAGAAGTTGACTGTGCTTTTCCTTCAGGAGAAGCCTCCCATAGAAATAGACTATAGATGGCCTTGGACCGTATGTGTTTGTGAATCACATTCTGCATTTTCTGCAGCCTATTTCTCCTTTACTTCAAATACTCTTGATCTGAGTTGGTGTTCAGATTTCAACATCCTTTCTGCACACTATAATGTAGTAGCCTAAATAATGCAGCATAAACACAGGCATTTGAAAATCCACTAATACCCAGTCAAACCCCAGCTGTTTCTTCATCAGAGCAAAGAATGAAACATAGAGAGGCAAATAGAAATTTAAACTGACAGAATGAAAATATTTTCCCTCTGAGATGATTCATCTTTTCACCTTTTTCCAACTGTGACTAAAATGAGTTCAAATGCAGCAGGGAAACTTCAGTCCGTGACTTACCTTATCTAAGCAGCAGCCCCAGTGAAATAATCAGATGCCGAGGCGGATCAGAGAAGCCCGGTGTTGTCCTTGCTCGAAGACTGACTCCCAGCTTCTGCGCTCCAATTTAACGCAGTGTCAATAAAAAAAACTTTTTTTTTCCCCTCCACGGAGATAAAACTCAATAAAAATCAATCAGATGGTGTTAATGCCGCGGCGTTGCTCAGGTGTCTACCTTTTTATGACGTGAATTAATGACCGGCGGTGGGAGCGCGGGGCAGGACGCAGGTCTGAGCCGCTATGTGCGTTGACAGTTCACTGCCCGGTAATCCAAGTGCGTCTGACAGCCTCCCGGGTACGCGGACCAGCGTGTGGTGGTGGAGCTCCTCCTCGCTATATCTGCGTTTCTGTGTGTTTAAAGACACACACAGCGAGGGAGACCGGTGTAGAAATGCCATACACCAGTCTGTGGTAGACAACAGTCACTTTAAAATCATCTGCTTGATCTTATAGACTATAGGAGCATTTGTCTTATGTATCCAGCTTGTGGGCTTTTAGGTTATGACAGTTTTTGAATGAATTGTCTTATCACTAAGGTCGTGGGATTTGTGACACCATAATGAATTTATTATCTAATCACCACAGGCTTTTTAAATCACCCCATCCACACCTTAGAGTCCAACTGTAGCACTCACAGGCATCAGGAGACAGATGTTTTCATCATCATGTTGTCCGACTTGATGTTTCTTTGCAGATAACCTTAAAGACCCCATTAAGACATGTTGTAAGACATAGAAAATACACTGCTTGTGCCTGATATGTTTACTACTAAACAAAACATAACATGTACTAGAAAGTTCATATGCATTGTTAAAAAATCTTAAAATTAGATTTACTCATTTCCTGCCGTTCAAATATCCAAAATATGCAAAACTGCATATATTTTTCATTTGGAATCTGGATTCATTAGATACCAGATGTCTCCTGTTTACAGTAACTGTAAAGTCAGTAGGTCCTCTATGTTTCAAGAGCCCTTATCACATTTGTATATGTTTGTATAAGTTACGTACTGGACTGTGATTGGCTTGGGCTTGTGATGTTATAAAGTCATGCCCAGACATACATGGCAGTAGACTTTTTAGTGGCTTTATAATCAACAGTGGATCCTGGAAAACAATACGACCATCATACAAACATGAGTGTTAAATTGTATGTAAAATAATATTATACAGTGAAGTTTAAGTACCTGGCAATAAGAAAAAGATAATTCGGGGGTGAGAAGGATTTTTCAGCCTGACCTCTGTCTCACATTAACTCTAAACAAGATGCTGTATCTACACGTACAGGACCATCTTTGGTCAGTCACTCAGTAGACTTTTTACTGGCATTATAATCAGCAGTGAATCCTGGAGAACGATACGACCATCATACAAACATGATGAAAACGCTGCAGCTCTAAGGTTTTATTTAATGTTGTGATAATAACTGATATAAATGAAAATTGGACATAAAGGCAGGACATGTCATTACTGCAGCATCCAACTGCAATTTTTCCTCATCATCACTGTCTGACCATCATCATTGTTACCATTTATGATAATGCATATCAGCATGGGAATCAATAACAGGCTCAAACAGGCTCTTTGTTTATTGGACAAAACTGCAGTGGATTTCCAACAGATAACTGATGAGATGTTGGCAGATGTTGTTTAATGTCCAATTATCATCCTCACAGTGTTTCATGTGGATTTGAGACTGTCTAGCCTATTATGTCTTGTGGTGTGGATACTATTATTGATGTGTTTATTAAAGCAGAGTTTTATGATGAGGCAAATAAAAAAAAAAATCACTGAAAGCATAAATAACTCAGCCTACATATATGGTATAATAACATAATTTCTTTATTAGAGGCATGGTAATTGGATGTCTGGTAAAGTCTGACTTGGCATTTAGATACCTGGCAGTGTATAAAGCAAAAAAAAAAAAAAAAAAACATATTAGACGGAAGGAGATGGAACATCCACCTGGGAAAAGCAGAGAAGTGGATAATACAACATACTTGGGAATGTTCTTCAAACATTTAAAATAATGCTGGCCTTGATACCATCATCTGTCTGATCAGGGGAAGAGAAAAAGAACTTTCTTTTTGGTGGGTAGTGATAGATTTGGCTTTTTTTTTTTTTTTCTTTTTTGCATTGACTTTCTTTAAGATTTGTCTCAGCAGGAAGTAAAACCATCAAGACTTGAATGGGGGATGTGACTGAATGATGCTTTTTGAAGTTGTTAATACATTTGTGACTGCTTGTGTGTTCAGTGTTTTATTAGACATTTTGTTCACAAATGTCAAATTTTAACGTTGGCATCCCACTGTGAATCAGGAGAAGTGCCCGTATTTCAATAAAATCACCTTAGACGCCATCAACGACGTTCTTTTTCTGTGGAGCAGCACCAGTTTTTGTCTCTAGATGACATAATTACTGTACTTTAGTTTTTCTCTGTTGTACAGATTGAGGGGCTGTTTTCATCTAAACCTTTTTATAAACCCATTGTACACTATGTGCCCAGCACCAAACAGCAGACAAACACACTTTACTAGCTTGCGAACACAGTGGTACTGTAACAGGGAAAGCGAGCTCAGCAGCTACAGAGCCACATACGTCCCCCATCAGTATATGTAGGAGTCAGAAACATCAAATCAATACTAATGTTGCCACGCATCTCTTATTGGTGTCAACAATATGCCAGTTTTGTGTTCACTGCTGTGAAGTGGCCATCAAATCAAGAGGGAGTATTATGAAACCTAAGCACACAGTAAATTATATTTATATTTATTTTGAACAAATGAAGGGATTTGCCAGGAGATGGTACGGAGAGAAGGCAGGCATGCAAAGCGTAAAACTGTCACCAGACACCAGGGTTTTGCATCCAGTCGCTTCTGTGGGTATTAGTTAATAATCTGGTTAAGGTTAGTCAAAAGTAGCTCAAAAAAAATAAAAGAAAGACACTGTCAACTTTTTCTGTAGAAAACCAGGCCATAATTTTTCCCTAATCTTACCAATGTAGAGAGAGCCGCCAACCGTGTTATTGTTTAATACCAATACCTTTTCCAACATTAAAAAGCTTTTAATTCAGTGGTTTTGTATTGAGAGTCTATCAAATGCTTCACCATTGTGACACTATGGACAGAAGAAATTTTTACAGCAACCTGTCATTTTCAACATATTGAACATACTGCTAAGATTATCTTTAAGCAATCACAGCTAAAATATGTCTAGTTTAGTTTTGCAATATATATATATGTGTGTGTGTGTGTGTGTGTGTGTGTGTGTAAAACCTATTACAAACAGTAAATTCAATTGTGCCAATGTGTTTATCTGCTGAGTCTGTGAAGAACTGCTGAACAGGACCTCAATAAAAAGTCTTTAACCTTTGAGAGGCTGGTAATGAAGCACACAGGTGAAGGAGAGGAGGGAGAAGCTCCAGCTCAGATTGAAATCTTCATTTTTATTTTTATTTATTTTATTTTAGCACTTTTCAACTGTGCCTGCAGTAAATATTCATAATGTGGGTCAGATGGGGGAGAGGCATCTGTTTGTTCTGCTCAAATCATTTTTAATCTTCCCAACCTTGATGAAAAAGGATTTTGGCACATTTGCAGGAGGGTGAAAGCAGCAGTTTTATTTACAGCTATGAGTCATCTGCTGCAAAAGAGGGTTGTACCTTAAAGCAACAAAAGAAGTGCATGATTGTTAAAGGTCATGGTCTGTGGACCATGCATAGAATTTTGTCAATATTTTGTGAAAATAGCCAGCAATCTATTACCAAAACAAGGGTCCGCCAAAAGGAAACAGCAAAACTTTGTATTCACCTCAAAAAATCAATCACTGCATTCCTACAGGCGCCGCGGCAGGTTGAACTTACATCAGGACTTTAGTAGCTGTGTGTGTGGCTAAGAAAGTGTAATCAGTATTAGTCCACACAAATTCATCTTTTCCTGTTGGCTTTCTCTGTGAATCAGTTGCTAATCTGTACCTGTGAAGGCCTCCAAACCATCTCAGGAACAGGCGTCTCACTTGTTTAATTATACAACGGCTACATGTGTTTGACGGCCAGATGGACAGAGAGGAACAGCCCAGATTCCTAACACCAGACGTATCAATCTTGGGTGTGTGGATAGCGTGGAGGAGAAGATGTTCCACTTTATCTAACAGAGAGTGATGAATGTTGGGGAAACTCTGATGCCATGTCAGGGCAGGAACACCATCTGACATGTTTGGTCTACAGTTTACGCAGACCAAACTCTGGCAGCCTGACACTATGTTACTCATCCAATTCCAAGTAGATATTGCATATACAAAAGTTTGGGAACCATTGATTTTACTGGACTCACAGACCTAGAAAAGAAAATTATTATTTATTACATCACATTCTGTTATATTAGCTAGGGAGTTTTCATGAGCAATAACAAAGTATCCCATCAGTCTATAGACAAGGCTGTTTTTGTTTACTGATTATATCAGCTCTAATGCATTTCCTATCTTTGGATATGAATTACAGTGGCATGTTGGGCAAGATTGATTTGTGTAATGCAAAAACTAGAGTATACTACTTATGATATACTTTTCTTCTATGGAAATGTGCTTTTTGTGAAGTATTTACATACTGCTTGACCATTTACTAATGTCAGAGACAACCAACAGGATTTGGTTCTGCTGTCGAAGCTGTGAGAGCACTCTGAAGGCATTTTGTTGTAGATCCACCTACAAAACAGATTGTAGTAGAATAAAAGCTGCTGATTCAACACCTGAGCTGCATTGCGTGGGATGCTCTAAATTTTTGAAGTATGTTGGAGCTGGAAAACATAAAAACGACACAAAACTACTACAAAATCTATTGTACCTGTATTTTATTAGTTTATTCAAATATATCAGAAAACTGGAAAATTTAGCTGCAGTTATTAAATTATTATTATTAGACAACAGTTTCTTTTTTTTTATTACAAATGAACCCAGTACATTTAACCTTGTAGATAGATTAGATATGCAAGTCTGTCACCAGGGGGCATCTAAGACTCTTCCCTTCATCTGTATCTTCCCCTACATTACATTGAAGTAATACAATATGATTATTTTGTGTCAAAGTACAATTTGCATACTGTCAAACAGAAAACAAATGCAACAACAATAATATTGTGTGATAAATTGTCAAAAGTAGCTTCCTCCTTCTTCTTCTTTTCCTTTTGGCTGCTCCCTTCAGCCACAGCGAATCATCTGCCTCCATTCAACCCTATCCTCTGTATCTTCCTCACCCACACCAACTATCCTCATGTCCTCCTTCACTACTTCCAAGAACCTCCTCTTTGGTCTTCCTCTAGGCCTCCTTCCTGGCAGCTCTAACCTCAGCATCCTTTTACCAATGTATTCACTGTCCCTCCTCTGAACATGTCCAAACCATCCTACTTAGAGGGAATTTCTTTTGAAATGAGAACCACGTTTCCGTGTAAACGTTCATTAATAACCATTGAGAATGAGACAGAATTGCCCTGCCTAATGTACTGCAGCTAATGAAATAACCAGAGCAGGATCAATCCATCTTGGACCCTCTGAACTACACCAAATCTTTTGTAATCAGTATTATTTCCACCCATTAGTGTTCCAAGACAGACATTTGTTATGATTAAATGTTAACCACTGACTCTGTTTGCACCATCTCAAATCTTTGTCATAATGTTTATGATTAAAATAAACTGCATTTGTTGCTATGAGATGTAATTGGGCTCAAAGGAAGAAAAAAGTTACCATAACGATCAGCTTTCTGCAACTTAAACCTCATGAAAATGCAATTTTAAAGTACTGAATTATGTTTACATCATGCTTACTTTCTTTAAAAGTGTTCATGGATGATAAAGTCACTCTTTCAATATACCAATCATTACATGTTTATTGATTGAAAAGTCAAGAAGGAGATGAAACGTTTACCTCCAGAGCAGGAAGATGAAATAAGCCTAACTCCCCAGACCCAACTGATTCATTGCAGACAATAGGGATTATTTCAGGATTATGCTGTTTTACTGAAGCTGAGTACAAACAGTCAGGATGACATTGTCTCTCACACTGCTATCTAGTAGATGATTTAGCTTTCGTTCTTAATAGCAAAAGACTTAGCCAGATGTATTACCATTAATTGCTATTTATAGCCAGATGGGTGAGCAGTTTCCTTTGATATCTCCCATAAATATTTATTGTCTGAAAAATCACGCAGCACTTCGAGTCTATTATAGGCAATTGCACAAAGCAGAGATTTAGGACAGTCAAGGTATTTTAGAAACATAGACCACTTCAAAATTAATAGCCTCCTTCATTCAATGGAGTTACAGAGCAATGATTTCTCTTGTGGTACTTAAGGAATATTTGCTGAGACCCTAAATCAGTAGTATTGACAAGCAAGAAAATACCATCTTGTAAAATGCTAATCAGTCATTGACCTTGGGAGTGTGCATACGTTAGCCTACTATGCATGGTGCATTCTGGTTTGCACATACGAATCGTGGATTTTGCTACAATTTACATCAGGTTTGCTGAAAACATTTCTAGAGGCTCACTTTTCGTAAAACTGCAGCCTCGTCTCTTCTAAACATGCACCAACCTTCTAATGAACCTGCCACAGCAACATTTTCTGTGCCATGATTCCTTCCTCCCTTCCTTCCTGATAGACTCCACTGCCTTGCAAAGTACTAGCAGATAAGAAGACTAGACAGCAGCATTAGTTAGGAATGAAAAAGGCCTCAAGATAAAGTGAAAGTGACTGAGAGAAAGAAAGTGAAAAAAACCAGCCAAGCCTGGTTTTTTTTTTCTTTCTTTTTTTCTGGCTGCTGTGTTTTTATTGAAAGTAATAAAGACACTCATATACGTAACTGTGTTAATACACACAAAAGTACAACAAAATGGCACCATACTTAATAATATTAATCTATAACATTTAATATTTATAAAATTCTGTATGTTCTGTATATAGTCATAAAAAAGTTCACCGTAATAAAGCATCTAAAAAAACACATATTACATACAATACAATACATATTACATATTACAGTATCAAAATACACAGGAATATTAGTGCAGTAGCTACAAACGTTTTAAACAGTGTACAGTAAAAATCACATTTGAAATATTACTCATAAGGAATTAGAAATACAGTCAAAATGTGTGTACGGTATGTGTTCAGTGATTACAACACAAAGGCAGTTTAATACATTTTAGCATCCAATGAGGCCTTGTCCAAGAGAATCCCTGAGAGCACACCTCTCTACGTCTACCCCTGCAAGAAAGTGAAGTGATTATTTCTATTCCACCTCATGCGAAGAATTTTTCCTCTGACTGTGTGCCTTTTCCCTCCTAAAACAAACAAAACAAAAAAAATCACAAAATGGTATAACAGCTGATTAGTATGATAAGCCATAATGCTAATGTTTGCTTTTCTATACTTAGAATTAAGCAAATAGAACTTTCTAAAAAATATATTTTAACAGGCACAGTTTGAGTCACTGTTGTCCATCCATCCATCTTCTATACCCGCTTTTCCTGGTTCAGGGTCACGGGGATCTGCTGGAGCCTATCCCAGCTCTCTCTCGGGTGGAAGGCAGGGGTACACCCTGGACAGGTCACCAGTCTGTCGCAGGGCCACATATAGACACACAAAGACAGACAACCTCACACACTCACACTCACTCCTACGGGCAAATTTAGAGTCACCAATCAACCTGACATGCATGTTTTTGGACTGTGGGAGGAAACCGGAGTACCCGGAGTAAACCCACGCAAGCACAGGGAGAACATGCAAACTCCACACAGAAAGGCCGGGATGCGAACCCACGACCTTCTTGCTGTGAGGCAACAGTGCTAACCACTCAGTATATTATATATAATACATAATGTGTTTAATGGTTTCTCTAAAGGTTGCCTCAGATACCGAGCATGTTTTAAGCCCAAGAATTAAATCTTCTGAGCATTTTTTGTTTAAATCCTCCCCCCCTTTCCTCATTTCTTTTTTAAATTCAAACCAAGTTGTCTATTTGGCAATAAAAATACTGTAATTGGATTAGGTGTGTGCAAATTCTCCTCCAATCACTACTTTCAGGTACAGGTTTCATTGCAGACTTCAGATTTCTGTACTTGCATTCCCCCACTCACACTCACACACCTTTAACACACACATCCATGCAGCTCTGCTTGGAGACAAAGTTGTTGCTGCTCCCTCCGCAGCCCGTGTAGATGAACTCCTCACACATCTTGTTAGCTTTGTTGTAATAATATCGAGTTATGGAGGCTGAACACTTCCCTTTGTCCAGAGGATCCAGGCAGAGCACAGGAACAGCTGTAAATAAAAATAAAAGCACACAGTAAGACTGCCATTAGTCTTTAAAGAGGAAAACAAGAAGAATTTGAGTCTTTCAAAAGTAAAATGTTTTTTTTTTCCCTGTGATTGTTTGTTTTCCTGTGACTGAATAACTCTGCATTATGTACAAAGGTCAATGGAAGCATTATTTTCATACACAAGTTCTCTCTGAGTAGTACCATTAAAGTCTGTTCCTTCTTTTATAACAACATAATTCATGTTTTTGGAATCCAATCACTTCCTGTATTTCAGTTTTTAGCAGTACTATGGCCTCACTGAAGCCAGTGCATCCAGACAGCTACTGTGCAGGATTACTCAGCAAACAACCTCAATGTCAGAGTAAATAGGTTTCCACTAACCTTTTCGAGGGCTGCAGTACTCCATGCAGGAGGTATGGTCCGGGAAGCGATTGGAGTTCCCTTGGCAGCCACCATAATAAAAAGGCTCACACTGCATGGTGGTCATGTTGAAGGAGTAGCGTTGGAAGAGGGCACGACATGGTCCTTCATCTTTTGGAATCCTGCAGATCCGAGGAATCCCTGTGAAGAAGAGAGAAAATTCGAGGTTGAGAGTAGCTCAAGTTGCACCCAAACATATTTGTGCACATTTGCACAAAAACAACTCCTTTGTCTGACCTAGAATTAAGTATAAGCTCCATTTATAATGCATAGTTAGCGTCATCCAAATCATGTGCATGCTCATCACACTGAGAACTTACTTGGGATCCTGAAACAAGTTTTCTGACACTCATGATAACTCCTGAAGTTGTTGGCATTCCCTTTGCACCCTCCATAATAAAAGATCTCGCACTTTTGGGTGATGGTGTTGTAGTAATAGCGCTCAATTTCCTCCATGCAAGGTCCCTCATCCACTTCTAGGAGACATGCGCCTGAAAGCAGCGAGGACATTGTTGAAAAAAAGACGAAAGACGAAACCACCATAAAATAATAACCATTATTATTATAATTAAGCAGTAAACATGTTGGAGCGTTAAGCACCCGCTGATATCTTAACAATGCTGTACGAAATACTATCAACATATTTTACGCCCGAGAGTAAATTTCTGATTAACAATTGTAGGTTTCCGTAAAAACAAACTGAGCACTTGACAACATGCTGTTTTGTCCGTCCATTACCTTTAGGTGGCAACGCCAAAACGCTGTAAAATGAGTAGGAAGTCGTAAAAAGACCCAATAGGAAAAACTCCATTGTGCTACTTCAACTCCAGTGGTCTACTCTGCTCTGCCGACCATCACACCCAGATCCTGTTTTATAGCTGTGTGCGGTGGTTCCCGAGGGAAAGTTAGGGGCGGATATGTAATGACTCATTTCCACGTTTTAACTAAACTAGAAGAAAGTGGTGACGAATTCATTAGTGTTACGATGGAGGCGCGTTTTTATGTCACAAGATTTGCGTAGGGGACTATTAATGTAGTGACTAAATGCATGGTCAGCCAAACTGAATTAACAAAAAATAAAGCTTCAGGAGAGTCAAACCACTGCCTCTTCTGCTAACTGATGATGATGATGATGATGATGATGATGGCAGGATGGTGGTGTATAGGTAGAGAAGACTAGTAAATCTACAACCTCAACCTGTTTCTCCTGTAGAATCACTGTGTTGCTTTAACGGACAGACATTCCTGTGAAATATTAACTCATCTTGTCTGATCAATCCTGCCAAGTTCCCACTGTACACCCGTCAGACTGGATCTGGGTCTTCACATGTATGTGCACTCACTCACACACACACTCACTCACACACACACTCACTCACACACACCTTCACTCGAAGCACTGTCACCTTAATTTCCAGTGTTTTGTCTTGCTTAATGTGTTTGCAGCCGCCTCCAACATTTTTTTTCAGGATTCACTTAACTTGACAGCAGCATTATGTAAAAACGTAAGTAAAAATACAATATGAAATATAGCTTTTTGTTTTTGCATATCTGCATGCTGCTTTGATTGACCATCCAAATACAGGATGCAATCCTGTTATTACAGTTAAGTAACGTTTGTCTCAATGGAAACGTGCCCATGCACTGGTGTTTGGGACAATGATGTGTCTCCAGTTTGAGAGGTGAAGGCTAAATACAGATTAGCCGTATTATCAAAGTGACCTGATGTATGAAGCACCACCCCTTAGCCCATATCTGAGAAGACAGAGACACAACAGCAAAAATACAAAATGAATGTGCAACATAGCAAATAGTGTTCTTTGTTTTAACATACGGTATAATTCACATGGCCCAAACAGACACCTGTGTGATTCAGTCCCTGAATTGAAAGCATGCTTGAGGTAGGCCTGCTGGCATGATTATGCAGTGGGGCCTTGATTTAATCAGATTAGAGGATTAAGATTGTTTATGCTGATGACTTTATAACCCAGATTGAGCGAGAGGAGAGGGATTCTTCAGCAGGACTGCTCCCTGTAAGCATTCGTAAGTACGTTTTTATTCTTTCAATTACATTTCAATTTCAGTTGTCTGATAATATTACATTGTCATTGGGTGAATGTTTTGCAAAAGAAAAAAAGCTAATTGTTTAGTTTCTTTTGATAGAAAATGCCGGTCATAAATGTTGAAGACCTGACGGACAAGGACAAGGCAGTCATGGAAGTAAACCAGCTAAAACTTGAAGTGAAACTTGAGAGGTGGTTGGTAAGTGAACATGTTTTTGAAGATACCAATGACTACATTTGTTTTACAGACCTATCCTTGACAAGCAACAAATGTCAACCTGTTTGAATGTCATTATAGTGTAATCTGCCAGAACCTGAAATAAAGTGCTGAATGAGACTGTCTCAACACATTTGTCTGATCATTTTAGACATCTAAGTGTTGTGAAGAAATCAAGGAGTACATTCAGGCTGGAGTGGAAGAGGACACCCTTGTCAAAGGCATTTCTGAGGACAAGAACCCCTTCAAAGAGAAAGGTGGTTGTGTCATTTGCTAGACTGGACCTGATGAGCTTTTCATATCTCAGATTAGCACCCAGCAACATTCTTCCTCTCATAAAATGGATTTCCAGACTGAGAAGACTAGGACAGAATAAAAAAATAAAACATCCCATGTAAACAATTCAGGGCAGATTTGTACCTGTATAATTTTCTTCTTTGTCTTGGCAAGGGTTATAAACTACTGTATAATACTTCTCTCTCCTGGTGTATAATGTATAATCTGAGCAAATGGGACCATGTGTTTTATCACACACAGAAGCAATTGTCATTAAATTTTCTTGTTTATTGCTCACCCTGTCTCCAACAGTCACTATGAGAAGGTTTTTTTATGACAAAGGAGAGAAGCAGATATTTGTTTATTACCCAGTTTGCATACATTTACAGTTTGCTGAACATTTCCTCATAAATCCTAATGAGAGCATTATCATTTTGTCACATACATTATGGTAAATATCAACTGGAAATGGATGTAATGTTGAGCTTGCAGGTTTCTACAGGATTTACATTTTTTAAAATATTCTTCTATTTTCAGACAGCCATTGTTTTTTGTTTTTTTTTCAATATAAAAACCAGTTCATTCCGCCTATTGATTTGTGTTAATGTGCAATATTAGTGCAGTATTGTACTTATTTTACAGGTGCAGATTTCAAAATCTAGATTCATCATGTGGGCCCCAAAGGGTCCTGACACTTCTTTAATGTAATAGATGTTAAACATTAAAGGTGGGAGTCTTTGTCAAAAACTACTGGGTAACTTATTTTCTGTTTGCTTAATGGTGGTATTTCCTTCAATGCTGGAGCCTGACGGAAAGTCAGACATTACCAACACTTTAATTTTAGCCCAGGTTAATGTTTTATCCCGGGAGAAACCGTTGCCTTCTTGCCGAAGCGGGTCACACTCACAGCTACGGAGTGCGCATGCGCAATTTAACAGAGATGGCGCTGAGCAGAGGAGCTTGGAGGTTGAACTTTTGGCCCTGCGGGTCTAATTTCTACAACTTCGCCTCATGTGTCGGGCTCCGGTCCGTGTCTGAAAATGCGCCGTCTAAGTCCGTAACGGCCAAAGCTCCAGAGACCACAAATGACCATTTAATCTACACACAAGACCACTTTGCTTTACAGGAGTCCCTCAGAAAGGTACGCAGGGCTGCTAGCATTGTAGCATGTAAACACAACTTGGTTTGACTTTGTTTATTTGTTGAGAGGTGGATATTTCAATGCCCATGTTGTTAGCTTGGAAACTGGAGTGTTTTTCCGCTCAGTGCAACAAGAAGAGGAAGCGTAGGGGCAGCAAAATAAAAGTGGGTGAGAGGTCGCTCGTACAAACCAAATAATCCCTTCTGCCAAAGTGTGTTGTTGTCTGCAGCTGCGCTCGTAAGTTAGTCCAGTCCATTTACAAATGTCGTCTCTGGAGTACATACGCTGGAGATGAATTACACGACCCTGACTCTGCCCAACATGTTTGTTTTTAATTAAACATAAGATCAGGTAGACTACACAGAAACAATATTAATGCTTAGTGTATGCTGAAAACAGTTTTGAGTCATCTATCAGTTTCGTGTTGTTGATACTCTACTCGTGTTTTTGTATATTGTACGTATTTCAGGAATTAGTCTGTGACTGACAAGTCTGAATGCCCACAAAACCCCTCTTGACAATCCTGATATATCGTGAAAGAAATGAAGAGACCTAACAACTGCCAGGTGTCTATTTTTTAAGTATGGTTTTAGAGACTGATGTCAGCTAAACTTGGCTTGCTGTGGGAGTATGGTATGAACACAATGGAGGTCCCTCCTGAATGTTTTTTTCTTTTATGAAGGTCAAGAGATGTGATTCGTGTGTCAAGGTTTCTGATGAACGAGGGATTGCT
Organism: Mastacembelus armatus; assembly: GCF_900324485.2. Lineage (NCBI taxonomy): Eukaryota > Metazoa > Chordata > Actinopteri > Synbranchiformes > Mastacembelidae > Mastacembelus > Mastacembelus armatus. Next base: position 9,981,225 of record NC_046643.1, on the reverse strand, counting down.
GTTTGAAAGACTAATGTGGAACTAGATAGAAGAGAAATTTGGATGCACTCTGACTTTCAAATGGAACTGCCTTCTCAAACCAGGCAGGCCAGCAAATGTAATTTTGCCTAATCAGAGACAAAATGTGTCAAACACATTTTGGCCTCAAACCATATGGTACATCTCACTTATCTGCGAGCCAAACCACCTTTGTTCCACAGTTGAGAACCGGTATGCTTCTGATGGGTATTGAGGTTGGCAGATTCACGTTGTATGAGGTCTGTGATTTGGGAGTCTAATTTTCTTTTGTATTGTGCAAAATATGATTCATAGGATGTATTTTTCTGATGAAACAAAACCCTGTGATGTTCAGAAAATTATAAAATGTAACAGCCGTTTAATGTTGTGTTTTTTAAGTTTTCTAACTTGGTCTCAAAATCCTGAAAACAAATTCAAGATTGAATACTTAGTATTAATTGCAATTTCCCAAGTATCATATAGTTTTAATCAATGAGCCAGGTCAAGTAGTCAAACATTTTCTATCTCTTGGGGATGGTTTTATACTCAGACTAAAGGTATGTTTGGTGGAAGTTATAGATATTAACAGACATAAGACGACTGGAAAAACTTTTGCTAGCTCCTCATTCAAATGCTTTATGTAAATTTAAATCTTACTCCTTTTACAGAAATGTTAGAAATATATTTTTATTATTCCCACCTTACTCCACTTTAAGTAATGCATCCCCACCTCTTTGTCTTACAGGTAATGATTACTGACATAGAGCAGTGTAGTTTTTTTAAAATCAGCAGCTGCAAATTGTGGCACTAAACATAATCAGCCTGACTCATTTTGGATATATATTACTAGACAGACATTGGTGACAGGCTGCAAAAATATAACAGGAGCCTAATTATAGGCAGAGAGTGAAGATGTGTTGGTAAATGCAGGGTAACCTGATGTGTGACTAAACTTTAAAAGGATGCCAGGAGGTTGAAAGTAAAATAGGACTGGAAATATTGGAAAGGATGAAAATATGAAAAGGAAATGCAGAACAATATGTCTGCGGTGCAGGAAAAGGAACTTGAGGCAGCATGGTTTATTAAAAGAATTCACTGTGGATTAGAGTGTGTTTGTAGATGGTATACAAACTGGGTTATAGGAAATCCTTTAGTGACTATTCAATGTTCAGACCTTCACAGTGCTAGTGTTTCCACTACTGACTGTCTATTAATAGGTGAGAGAACATTGAACCATGGTGGGCTTTTGGCAGTTGTAGTTGTGTGTGTGTGTGTGTGTGTGTGTGTGTGTGTGTGTGTGTGTGTGTGTGTGTGTGTGTGTGTGTGTGTGTGTGTGTGTGTGTGTGTGTGTTACATGGAGTCATGTATTCTTGTGCTCATTTACTGACATGAATAAAGTAACTTCCCTGTCAAGAAATTCGTCAGACTGCTCAGAGTTTCCCACATACATCAACTATCAAACCAGCCAAAGCTGGTATAAGTTGTAGGTCTGTTTCTGTCATTAATTAAGATTAGAAACAAAGAGAAATTTCCTCAGTATTTCTAGTAAGAGGCTATTTATCTGCCTCCCTCAGTTTCAGACTGGGATTTCCCTGAGTCATCCTAAGCAGACATGTCTCAGATCTTGTGTGGTTCCACACAAAATAATGCATTTTACCGTTGACAAATTACATTGTTATATTTCCATTTGGTGAAATTTGTTGGTATTTTAATTCAGGGTAATGACTTCAGACTACATAATTTTCAGGAAATTTGCCTTGAATGTTAGTATCAGCAATAATCTATTCTCCTTCTGTGGTTCCTTCAGAATTAGGTGGCTCTGTAAGGTGCATTTTGTGAAACTTGTAGTTCTCTGGGAAGACGATGTAGAAACGGCATTCGATAGGAAAAAAGCTTAGATTTACACAACTAGCTGTGGAGGCAGAGCAGCGTGGCTGGAAAATTAAGGTCTGTCTGGCGGAACTTGACTGTAGAGTGTTTATTGGAAAGTCGGGCTTTTCTCCGTTGAGTAAACTGGGTATAAATGGGCGGGGCCTATGGCAGGCAGTAACATCCAGTGAATGGCTCTGGAAAAGAAGGAAAGTGTGTCAGTGGATCATGGATAGGTGAGGTTTGGTTGTTGGCATGTCTTCTGTCCGGGCTGTTGAGAGGGCTGTCTCCATCCACCAGCAATCTTAATTCTAGCAAATGTTTGGTGAATTTTTGTACTAGTAAATGAGGCCTATCAGGGCTAGTTTCTGCTACTAGATTAATTTGTTCTGCTGCTGAGCAGGATGTCCAAGCTAGTATTTATTATTACTTATGTGTGAGCGAGCCAGGTCTGTGGCTTTCTGGTTAGTTTGCTACTAGCATAGTCCTACTAATATGCCATGAGGCGGGTATGTGAATCGGTACTACTTTACCTTACTGCTACCAAACGGGCTATCCAAGCTGGCAGCAATAGTTACAGTCCGCTGCCAGCTTAGATTTTCTGCTGGTGAGCGGGTTGTCCAAGCCAGCAGCAGTGTTTGTTTATTATTTAATGGGTACCCTGTCGACTTGCCTACGCTCTCACACCTACACTGAGGCTCTGAGGGGCTTGTGTATTTTAGAATAATGAATGCAATAGCATTAGTAGGTTGGCGAAGAGAGGGCAGAAAGCACAATAGGCAATATTATGCAACAAGGATTCGGATGGGGAAGGGTTGGAGCACGGTCTTGTTGTGGGGCCTTGAAGATTTATGACGTCATGGCCTGATATCCCCTTCTTTGGGGCCACATGACGGGGAAATCTAGATGGGGGAGCTCATCCATTTTTTGGCACATTCCATTGTGTATTTTGGTAACAGGTGTGAGGGAGGTAATAGGTGTCGGGCAAGTATTGATTAACACTGTATATCACAAATAATTTGGACTTAGGCACTGCTTTTACAACTTGTACTACAAACATTTGAACTCTGTACTGCTTTGCTGACATTTAATGATGGTCTGTGCACTTTGGTAGGCACAGTTCCACTTACTGTAAAACGTGTTGTATAGGAGTACAGTTCCAAATACAGACATTTTTCTTTCTTAGTCTTGTGGGAATGGCAGGTCCACTACTTTGTATTATCATTGTCACTCTGACCATGTTAGCATTTAGCTCAAAACACTTTGTTTTGCTTTACAGTATAGCCTCAAAGAGAAGGTAGACAGAAAGCTAAACCCTCTTTAACACAAACTGTTTTGTCTTCCAAATAGAGCAAAGTTTGTATTTCAATGTCATTCAGGGTGTCATGGGAGAAGCTCAGACACCCCAGACTCAACATCTTGTAAGCCATGACAGCGCAACAGAAATATGAATATTTCTAGTAGGCAACACAAGAAGTCTAGCAACATTTATGAAGAGATGTAAGATTACATGATGACCTCTGTGTTTTGACCTTTTCCTCTTTAGGGTCTGAACTTTCTTTCACTGCATGTTAAAGGGGACCAGTACCTGTGTTTGATTTTATGTAAGTTTTCCTGATTTTTACAGATTAAGGTCAAGGCATGTGCCACATACATGGTTGAAAGTGGCATCTGTTTTTTTGTTCTGGACTGTAAAGTGATAATGTCCATGCTTTTTGTTTGCCTTGGAATCAGATGTTTCTCAACCAGTGTTTTTTTTCTTGGTACGGGTTTCTGATTTGGGTTTGTTTGTTTTGGAAGGCAAAATTCAGTCTACGTAACTTTCTTCTGGAAATAACCTAATTCTTCTTTAGCACTTTTCTTTCTTAGTCTAGCTCAGTGCTGGTTTTACTTTAACTCTCAAACATGGAGTTAACAAAGCTACGTGAAAGAATAATCAAATAGGGTTTTTCTTTCACAATCCACATTACCGCACACGGATCATTTAACTCCTTTCAGTGGCTGAGACTTAAATTTGATGATTTCTATTCACACTAAATGCCTCTTTTGTTTAAATCATTACTTTTCACTGTCTTTACCCACCATTTAGAGCATATTGTACTGAGAAACACATTTATGAAGCAAATTGTCTCTCTTGAAACTGGTCTATTAAAAATGTTTATTCAGTAAACTGAATATCACCAATAGCAAATAAGTTATAGTTGAATATAACATTTTAGCTGAAATCTCAGATATGTTTTTTTTTTTTTTTGGAGGACATTTTAATTGGAAAAGCATTCAGCAACAGGCAGAGACAGCAAGTGACAGCACATAAGTTTTTCATTTATATTTTGATTTATGTGCTTTTAATGGAACAAACTGCAAACTAATATCAACATTAATTTGCAGAAGCTGTTGCTGACAGGTGTGCCAGGTAGAGTTCCTAAAAAGACTGACAACAGCGTACCATGGGAACTGTAAAACAAAATCCAAATCTACAGCCAATTGTCTGTGAAGCAGCTTGAGTTCCCGCAAAAATAGCACTGTATGAGTATCTCAATAGATTGGTCATTCATAAGTGCTTCTCCGGCTGTGGACCACTTACAGCTGCTTGAAATGAGTCACAGCACAGTGGTTTACTCGTTCTGAAGCCAGGTTCTAACCCAGTCCTAAACAAGGCACTCGTCAAGAACAATGCTGCACGAATTTGGAATAGAGAGATGAAACAAAAGCTGCTCTCACTGTTGAAGATGATTATGTAAAATTCAATGACAAGATGACCAAAATACATTTGTTCCTCCTTTATAATTTTATTTTATTTAGCGTTTATACAGATGATTGGGAATCTGGTACACGTGCTGGTAAATAATAACTAATAATTATTAGAACATTGAATAAAGTCATAATTGAGGCATTTGTCTGTCCAAGGCTTTTTAGGTGAATCGGTGGTGTGTCTGCAAACCCCAAAGTAATTGATCATTGTGTTTGAGTGCCATGCTGTTCTGAATATTACACACACAAACATATAGCTTCTGTCCCTTGTGTTTGTGCTATAGATCATCAATCAGGAGATCAACCCCCATGTGGATCAGTGGGAAGCAGAAGGGACTTTTCCAGCCCATAAAATCTTCAAAATCCTAGGAAGTGCTGGCTTTCTGGGAGTCAGCAAACCAGTTGGTAAGAGTGTTAGATTAAGAGTGTTATTGAAAAAAGCAGAAAAACTACAACAGTCATTTTTATATACACAGTTTCCATAGATGCATTCCCCACAGCAGATGTTTTCCCTACTCCTGTTATGATTTTGGCATGGAATTTCCTGTGGGAACTAAAGACATCCTTTGTTGGGCACCTGTATCTTTCTTAGATTTGTAATTGACTTTTAGTGCAACCTGGGACACATTCCAACCCTAGTGATTCTGATGATAAATTTAGGATTGCCTAAAAGTGAGTGATTTCTGAGTCACAGACAAGCCAGTCTAAAGAATGATGGGAAATTAATTAATCTAGTGTTTTTTGTGCATTATCTGGAGCAGAAAGACAGGGAAAGGTCTGTTTGATTTAAAGACCCAGAAGCCTTTTTATTTTGGAGGATGTTTGTTTTCTGCAAGAATCTAAGGAGATAATAGGCCTGTCGGGAAATGATAATAACCAACGCATCAAGGTGCCATCTTTCTTGCTGCTGGAAACTAAATTCCTTCTCTCTGATTGTGCCTGACAGACAACTTTAATTTTAACAGATTAACAGTAAAATTTGAGTATGCCTAAGTTAATACAGCAGCTTTGTCCAGACATGTCTGTGAACAGACTGCTGAAAATATATGTGCTTTCAATCTTTTTGCCTGCTTTTTTAAGTTAACCCAGGAATTCCAGCTGCTAATCCATATAGACATGAAGACTGATTAATCACCTGTGCCTCAGTTCGCATGATGTATGCTGTTGGGACGTGCTTTTTCTGTTGCTGTTGCAGATTCCCATGATAAATTTGTAATATATCTGAAAATTGAAAAGACCTTGTCACATAACATAAATATTGCTTTTCTGGATACCATGTTTTAATCCAAGAGAACGCATGATTAACAATTACTCAGAAGCCTATTTTAAGTTGTGGTTAGAATTTTAGAACCATATGCCCCACAGCACATAAGAAAAGGAGAAATCCTTGACTGTGTGCACAGTTTGGCAGTTTCTCCTTTTTTACAACTGAATTCATGCTCCACTAGCCACACACTACAGTTGGTCTAGTTTAGAAATGTTCCCACTGTGATGACGGGTGCTGGTTTCACAAAAATACCCAACAGCAGCTGTCTGCTACATTATATTTCCAGATGTCTGCGCAGCTGGGTCACTGTTGGGGTGGAAGAGAGACCATGATAAGTATATTACACGACCACAAAATATTTGTACTTATGATGTGTAATTCGTCCTGAATTATTGAAGCAATTTGTGGGAAGTTTTGAACATTCATTAGCAGGGGTCTAAAGTTTCACATATGCGGTTAGTCCCACATCACTGTGCTGGATTTTCCTCCTCAGGTCTGTAGGTCAAGGAAAAGGGACGGCGAGGGAATTAAAATGTGCTGAGTATACAAGCCTTAAGCATTTCTTGATAGGATTAAAAAGGAGGAGCAGCCCAGCAGGGGATTTGCGTGAAGACGCACTGTATTATCAGGTGGTAGATTACCTACTATCATGTACATGCCTATTTAAGAAACATGCATAAGAGGTACATGTTATAATGCAAGTTTAAGTGATGATATAGGGAAGGAAATAACTTGTAACAGTGCAGAAAAACCTGTTGTAAAAATGTTTTAGATAAGAGCTAATACATAAACATAGTACTGTATACAGTTATACCCTGGCTTATGGCATTAAAGGGTGGTCTAGAGTTTGACAGAAGTAGAAATGGAGTAAGCCAGGGTATGATAAAAGACAAAGAAGGACCAAAGTTGCATGGGACTATAAGTCTTCAGTGCAGTTAGTTAATGCAACTACTGTAGATGGGTCTCTTTATTGTAGTGCTGACTAATGAAGTAGACTGAAAGAATTCTGCACTGGGCTAATTGATTTAGAGGCTCAGATTACAGCAATGGGAATAGAGATTTAGTAGTCCATTCAACATAGAAATGATTCATCAAGTGAGATGAGAGAAGTGAAGAACTGAAGTCAAATGCAGTGCAAAACCATCTTTAAAAAAAGTCCTTCAGCAAATGAGTGAGTTTTTTAAAATGCATATTTATGAAATAAAAGCAAAGCTATCACAAATGGGAGTTTTTTGTATTATTTATTCACACTGCAGATACAATAAACTACAATTAATGGAATTGTCCTTCATCAGGTGATAGTGTTGTGATATGTGTGTCCCTTTTGTTGCCTTGTTTTATGACATGCAGTTCTATAAAAATGTAAGCAGTAGGGTGGGAAATAGATTAGTTTTTTCTTTGAAAACATAAATTGAAAATGCTCAGTATGAAACCAAATGAGTTGTAAAAACAGTACTTTTGGAATTGCTGTTTCTTGTCGTCAGTTGTCTTTTATCATCCCAGGTAACACTGACCAGAACTAAATAGGAATTTGAAATTTATTTCAGGCCTCTTTTTTAGGTCTGTTTTCAGGTATTTGCTGTAGTTGCTTAGAGCTGCTCGGTGGCCAACAATGTCTTTAGTTCTGTGAAAACAGACTACCAGTGAAGTAAATAGATTTAAGGTAGAGTTTGAACATTAAATGGGCATATGTTTCTAGAACAACAAGTTAGTTGTGTCAGTATGTCTCCTTATTTAGTCCAGTAAAAAAATCACTTATTTTCCACTCTTTCCTCTGCAAGGAAAGGAAATATTACCTTTCAAAACATGAGAGCAGGAAGTTTATCCAAAGCAGCCACGCAGAGGGAGAGACAGGGATGACCCCTGGCTTTCCATGGGTTTTCCTGTGTTCTGACAGAGAGGTATCTGCAGCTCACGCCATGGCACTGGCCTTGTGTCCTGCCTAACACATAGAACAGACCGAACCTGGCACCCTGAACACTTTTCCTTTTATGTTGATAGTTTTGATACTAATGTTTAGATGAATAATGTCTCTTAGAGCAAACTATGTGTCCTGTCGCTTTCCTTTCCCACAGTTTCTTCTTTATAAATACTAGAATCATAACATTAGAATTGCTTGTTTCTCTTTTCGGAAACATCACTTAAACTGACTTTAGTTTTTATGTTGCCTCACACTGTTCAATTACTTCAGTTACTAATGTAATTACACATATGCACACTGATTTAGTTGTTACAGAATTTTCTTGGAAATCAGCCTAAGACAGTGATTCCTTAGCCCACTTTCCTAGAAAGATGTGTCTGTTTTACCATCAGGTATTTCATGTTGGTGTGCATATTCAATACACAAAGAGCATAGAATGTAATAGAAAACTACAGTGGTTTTAGCCTCTTCAACATTGCTAATTTCACTTTGGTGCACCGTCAAATTCTCCTGTTGGAGCTGCACCCAATGAGAACCTAGAGTGAGGATTATCTGCACTTCAGAAGAAACATATGTGTATAAAAATGACATTTGTGACAGACCTTTGTTTGCTTTTCTTCTGTTTGTTTGTTCAACCAGCTAGTCCTGCTGTTATGTTTAAACTGGGATAAACCTCAGTGCTTCCCTTGGTCCACATTATCCACAGCAGGGTTTCCAGTGCTCAGAGACTTATCGCCCTACAGCTGCATGTTTCCTCTTTTTTTTTTTTTTCTTTTTTCTTTTTTCTTTTTTTTTTTTTGGGCTCCCTTTGCTTGTCTGACTGTCTCCCTTTTTCTATGAACCCATTTATTTAGCACTTTCTTTTTATTCCATCTGTCTTTTGACTGTCTGCCAGACTGCTTTCCATTATTCGATAACTATTCTGACAGGTGTTATGAAACCACTTTGCTGGAGTTGCAGGCCTCCATGTGGGAAATTCTTTCATAATTATTCATTGTCAGTCTGTGCTGGTATCCATCATCCAGTGGCTGGCTTATGGGTCTTTTCAAATGCTCTGTCTTGGTACTTTTGGCTGACCAGAAATTAATAAAGAGAAGAAAAATAGAGAGATTTGTCCTAAATGAATAAATATCTAATTATATTTGCTTGGCCAACATAAGGTGATGATGTTCTATTCCATTGTACTACAGGGAGACAATTTGATACAATTTGGCTGTATGTTGTTATCACATATGCAGTAGGAAAGTAGGTAACATGAACTAGCTAATTCCATGTCTAGTGGGTAGAAAATTGGCCTTTAGCATTAAACATATTAGTGTAAAAAATTGGGCTATTCATTTCACAATGGATGATGCAACCTATGATGAAAGGTAGAAGAAAGGAAAGGTAAAGAGATGGCTCTTTACGAGGAATGACAGAAAGTGGTGTTTTAAACATGGGTTGTAATGCACTGCTCAACTCCATTAAGGACCTAAGGTCTTTGCAAATGTCTGCACTGCCAGAATGGAGGAAATAGACATCCATTTTTGACTTTTTCAGCAAATGGGTTGTTGAATAGATCAAAATCAAGTTTGATACACTAGTCGAACAGATGACATGACAGTGACTCTTATCTGCACCATGCTGCTGAGCTCCCAGCTTTTCACACATAATTACTGGTAGCACAATTAATGATAACATCCTGTAATTAATTTGAGTGCATGGTCTGGTGCTAGTGCATCAGTTCAGAATACTGTGTATGTGTACCACTATGCATTGTGTGTATATGAACATGTGAAGAAAAATTCTAGATCTTTATTATATAGATAACATTTAAGGGAGAAGAGGAGTATTTCTCCAAAACATGTATGTCAGGTTGATTGGTGACTCTAAATTGCCCATAGGAGTGAGTGTGAGTGTGTGAGGTTGTTTGTCTCTATGTGGCCCTGTGATGGACTGGTGACCTGTCCAGGGTGTACCCCTGCCTTTCACGCAAAGAGAGCTGGGATAGACTCCAGCAGATCCCTGTGACCCTAATTAGGAATAAGTGGGTATAGATGATGGATGGATGGATGGATGGACGTTTCTTCTAATCAGTTTCTGCCTCTTTGAACTGGGTCATAAAGCTCTATATCTGGTATCAAATGTTCACAAATACAGACAAAAGTCATCTATAAACAAGTTTCCACCCAATATCCAGTGAATCTTAGGCAACAGAAGTTAAATGAATATGTGTTTTGGCGTGTGCAGAGTACGGAGGCATGGGACTGGACTTCAGCTACAGTGTAGCAGTTGCAGAGGAGCTTGGCAACATCCGCTGTGGAGGCATCCCAATGGCCATCGGTGTACAGTCAGACATGGCTACTCCTGCACTGGCCAGGTACTATTCCACAGAGCGAGACTGATACTGGATTTTTTTTTTTTTTTAACACCACCATTGAAGCACCTCGTGTCAGAGTTGATGTACATTTGCAAACATTCTTCCTACATGGACATGTTTTGTTTTGTTGGGTTGATAAAATGGTTGCTGGCATTTCTGCCCCTGACAATAACTGCCGCTCCATTTATCCTGTGAATAATTACTGTATACTGTTTGACGAATGCATTTTAACATTCGGTGAGTTGTGATGCTTTCGTTTCACTTGATGTTGTAAAACTGATTACACTGACCATCCCTGAATAAATGTGGGATTCTTCCAAAATGGAGAAAATGACAGAAATGTGACAAAGTATATAGTGGAGGTGGAAAACCAGTGAATTCGGTGGAAAAAAAAAAAAAAAACACCATCTGTTCAGCTGTGATGAAACTCTTCCACCACAGTAGCTGCAGAGAATTTTAAACAGTTGACATTGGAGTGCACTGCTGTAAATACTAAGGATCCTTACTCATTAGTTGTGAAATATTTTTTCTTGAATGTTAGCCAACATATACACACATTTTAAATATGACTGTGACAACCCAGGAGTATCAGCTCTCTGATACATTATTCTAGTTGCAGTGTGGGATCATGTTTGGACATTCCGCATCAATACTGTGGAGTGTCAAGGGAAATATTTCTGTAGTCTTATACTTCAGAGAAGATCGTCACACTCAAACACAATGCTAAAGTCCAAAAACATCTGATCTTGAGAAAGAAAGACTGCACACATAACTCTGACATATGCATTTAATTATGAAGCCAAGCTTCCAGGCTTTCGGTGGTTGTATTATTGGAAAAGACTTTATCAAAGTTACACTCCCTAGAGGATATATATACATATATATATATATATATATATATATATATATATATGTATATATATTAATATATTTGAAAATTGTTTATCTCACCCATGTCAGGCTTTGGCTTGTGTGATATCCTCCTCCTATGAACCAACTGCTGGTGACACAAGACAGAAATCAGTGAAATAGACTTTGGTAGTGAGTCTCAGGGGCTTAATTAGAGGAGCTGCACTCGCTAGCAATGAGGTTTAAGTACTAAGAGAGCAGCAAAAACAGAAATACATAGGACCCACCACCCACTGGAACTTGAATTGCCTGAAACACTGCAGTGTTTTTTTTTTTTTTTTTTTAAAGCACAGATTATACTCTCTGTCTTCCTGCAGTGGCAAAGAAGATTTAAAGAGTTTTACACAACTTTTATTAGCCAATCATGTTTGTATTACATATAGAAAGGTGTCTTTTTGACATGAAATCAAAGTGGGGGGTGGTCTTGGTGGCTCCTTTATTTTTAAGAGTAACTACAAATTAGTTGTTTGTAGTATTTTTTTTTTCATTTTTTCATGTTTCTGTGTGTCTGCAGGTTTGGCTCAGCTGAGCTAAAGAAAGAGTTCCTTCTTCCCTCCATCATGGGGGACAAAGTGGCCTGCCTCGGAGTTAGTGAAGTTGGAGCTGGCTCAGATGTCTCGAGTACATCTCACTTTCATTATCTTCTAGTCATTTATAATCAAATCATTTCCCATTTTAGCAGAATTCACTGGTGCTGCAAATATGTCTCAGGAGCTAGAAATACAGCAGTTCTACAATCAGTTAGGCACTGATAATTTCTCAGGAGAGAATATCAGTGGATGAAAGCAACATGTTGTATTGGGCCTATACTCACTGTCTTCACATTAGATCTTTTTTGGTTTCTTTTTTTTTTTTTAAGTTATTATGCGTTATGTTTGGCACCTAGGGTAATACAGCAGCTTGGCTTTGACTGTTCTGGTCTTCTGATTGAAGTGTATTTCTTTCCTTGAAACTTTTAATTTCACCTTCTGTCCTCACACTCATCTCTCTCTGTATTCATTTACACATTTTGATTCAGGTATTATGACAAAGGCAGTGAGAGAAGGGGATGAACTTGTGATCAATGGGGGTAAGATGTGGACCACCACTGGTACCCAGGCTGACTGGATGTGTCTCCTAGCCAACACCAGTGACGGGCCACCACACAGAAACAAATCTCTCATCTGTTTGCCCCTGAACCTGCCAGGTAGGGGTCGGTCAGTTATTTGTGGGATGATTTCCATGTGAGAGCACATCATGTTTTTTGGGCGGACACACATATTTAAGGGGGACATTCACTGATTGCAGCTGGTCTATGTGCTGTTCATTTATGTTTAGGAATGTTTATAAGATTTTAGGATTCTGCCACTTTTTTTAATTCATGTCACCCTAAAATACAGTTTCTACAGATTGTTTGTATCAGTTTTAAATATTATATGTTATTGTTAATGTAAAATATATCAAGATGCATAATAACATTTATTCTATCACATATTAATCTGTCCTCCTCGCTGCAGGAGTACACATAGCCCGCAAGATAGATAAAATAGGTATGTGGTCATCGGACACAGCTGAAGTGGTTTTCGATGATGTTCGCGTGCCGTGCAAGAACATCATCGGCCAGGAAGGCATGGGCTTCACCTATCAGATGCTTCAGTTCCAGGAGGAAAGGCTCTGGGCAGTGGCTAATAGTGAGTGAGCGTTACCTACCAAGCTTGATCTTTCCCTGTCTCCCAGGCACATCAGATGTCAGATGAATCATCAGATGTCATCTGTCATCTCACCCACGCCCCACAGATTTTACTGGAAAACTTACTTCTTGCAATGTTAATGCTGGGTTCATTTGTAATTTCCTCCAAAAAAAGGGAGTTGAGGTCATATAGTTCAAGCCATTAACCTTCTTGTCTGAATAACAAACATGAGTCAGTATTTTCTTTGGCAGACACACGAGAAACAAATCAGAGGAACTTCAACTTTACATGAACCTGACATTAACATTAACCAGTCATCCACAGACACACATACAACTATTACTGCTGTCAAAGAGATTTGTGAAACCTGAAACCAAATAAACCAGATGACTTATTACACCTGCAGATTCAGTGCTCGTATTGTGCATCAGCAGTGTAGATATTCAGTAAGGATTTAAAGTAGACCTCTAACTACATCATCTCTCAATGTCAACCCCTGTAGTCCTGACCAAAATGGACAACATCATCCAGGATACCATTGAATACACACGGCAGAGGAAGATCTTCAAGCAGCCTGTCCTCTACCACCAGTCAGTTCACTTTAGACTGGCGGAGCTGCAGACAGAGGTCGAGCTGCTCCGCTCCCTTCTCCACTGTGCAACTGGTAGGCTACTTTATGTGAATCAAAATGAATCCCATAGAAGACTCAGTTCTCAGTAACATAGGCCATAGCTGACCTAGCTCTCCTAAGAATAATTTGTATCTTACTATTATATAGTAAGATACAGTTAGCAGTGAACAACTTAACCTGGCTATAGACTGAATGATAATCGTTAGCTTTAGCACCTGAAGTGTTGCTAGTACATGGATGAGACAGAGAGTATTAGATTTCTAAGCCTTATTTTACAGGCATTTCTGACTTTCTGTGTAATTCGACTGTATTAGTGAAAGGTATTTCATGTGAGTCTGTATTTTCTTCTCAAATAATTTACAACTTGACGACCTAATTTTTTTTTTCCATACACACATCGCCTTAATACAATTTCTCAGGTTCAGTATCAGGAGCCAGGGATCAAGCCATAAACACTACAGGCAACCTACAATACCAAAACACTGTTTATTGTGTTTTTGTACTGGCATAATCTCAAAACCCACAGCCTTGGGCACATGATAAACTGGCACATACCCAGCTCTTCGGAAATACAGCCCAAGTGCTTTTCACTGCAGTGTTTATTATATGAATATGTGAGTGCATCTGTGAGGCAGGTGTTCAAGGTCTTCTGGTTTTCATGTTGTGTTGCTAACCACTTCAGTAGCTAGCAGCTTTGAATGAATTCATCTAGCTGGTAACAGTTCAAGTCAGAGACAGATCAAAGCCTTTGCATCTGTTTGGCACAGGTAGATACACACAAAGCACACAAAGAGACACACAAACCGACTTCCTTACACATTAAAACAGGCACAATCAAACAGTCAGCACATGCCCCTCTGGAGGGCACCAACAATAAAGCCAATGGTCAGTTGCACTGGGAAAAGGTCGGAATGTGAAAAACACCAAATGTTATAGCCCAAAACAAATGACTCAGAAACTGAACCACATTTGATTTGTTCATTGTCTTTGTTTCCTTCTCTGCTTTCTTTTTAGTTTTTATCAACTTGCATGTTTTTCTAACTCTTCTCTGCTGTCTGTCCATTTTTACCTACAGCATTGTATATTAAAGGTAATGATGTCACCAAGCTGGCATCCATGGCCAAATTAAAGGGCGGCCGCCTGGCCAGAGAAGTGGGCGACAGCTGTCTCCAGTACTGGGGAGGAATGGGCTTTACCAGCGATGTGTTGGTCAGCAGATTTTACAGGTGAGACTGAGCAGAAGAGTGTTGACAGAACAGAAATACAGCATGTCTTTTGATCTGTATTTAAAACTACCTTTCCGGTTTTATAAACCATATAACAGGGATTTATGGCATATTGTATTTTCAGTTATTTCCCCCCTGTGCACTTTATTTCAGACCAAAATAGTAAGTATGTGACTGCATAAGTACAACAAAGCAATAGTAAGTGCTCACACACATTGGTAGCAGGCTATTGTTATATTTGGCTGTGCACACTTTGAGGGTGTAACCTCAAAGCAGCCTTACCAGTTGGTAAATTACCCACGAAAACTAAATTAATGGCTTTTCCAAAAATGTTGCATGTGAGTAAGTAAGTAAGCAATAATTGTTAAAGAAATGCAATTAGGCCCAGACTCCTCAGTGTGCTGCGTATGAAGGTACATTGTTTAATTCAGATTCTCCAAGCCCGTATTTCACACTTTGCTGACATCTAGTGTTGGGGTAAATAATGCAACTGGCCAATGGTTTTAACCAAGTGTTTTCAGTAAGAAGAAAATCACTGCATGTACTTTCACCTTTCCACAGGGATTCTAGGTTAATGTCAATTGGTGGAGGAGCCGATGAGGTTATGCTGGGAATCATCTGCAAATACATGGACATGCTACCCAAGTAAATCCTGATCATGGGACTGATGTCACCCGGAAATCCTCTTTATATATTAAAAAAAAAATCTGATTAAGTGCAATTTTGACATTTAATGTCTTTAACATACTTAACACAGTTGGATTATTTTGCATTTGCCTATATAAGCAATAAGCAAAAAACTTATGTGATCAAACGTAAATAGCTTACAGTAAAGTTTTATGTAGTTGTAATGAATGTGCTAATTTAAATATTGACCATCCTTTGAAAGATGAAACCTGTTTATTTGAGAACAAATAAATAAAGTAAAATAATGTTTTACTGTATAAAATAAATATCCAGAAAAGATTCTGACTTTTATGTGTCATTGATGAGATTATATATAATATGCCCATGTAGTTTTAATATTTTCAGTACATTGTATAGCTGTGTTAGTAGAACTCACTGACATTGATTAATTTAGATAAAATTAGTTTATTTACATTAAAAACATTTTTACAGCAAAGTGAAAGAATAACGTACACTGTTATTGTTTGTATAGAGACCAAATGCTCTAATAGATCTTTCATTATTAAAAGTAAATATACCAGATTAGATTGTTTCATCTAGCATTCTATAATGTAAACCAAAACTTAGACTGTATCCAGAGATTTGCCATTTTCATCACTGTTTACCATTCAGTGTACTCACTGCTGCATTCAGGATCTTGACATAGTGGTATTTCTAGATTTATTATATATGTATTATTTCTCACCTTCTCAATCCAGGTTAATCGGGCTCATATCAAATACATACAGCACTAGCGTTGTGTATTTTAGGTACATGATGCTCATGTCACATGATAACCATCTCAGACCATTTGCACTTTTCTAACCAGTTTTACTTTCTAGGACTCCATTTCACTGTATGAAATGCTCATAGACATGAGGGCATATTTACAGTTGAGACAGTTAAAAAGACAAAATTCCTGCCTTTCTTCATTACGATGGTGGAGTTTTGAGACGCATGAGCAGGGCACAGACTAGGGAGGAAGATGCAGAAGTAAAGGGCCATGTCCAGTAGGGTCCTCCTATCACCTTAGTTTGATGAACCAGTAGAGGATGAAGAAGACAAAAAAGCAGAAGAGCAGCATGTAGCACAACAGCTTGGTCTGGCTGCCTCTGGACAGCCGCTTCACTCTGCCAATGGTGGCACCGAGCAGGCCGCCTGTGGAGTCAAAGTCTGTGTCCTAATGTAGCAAAGAGAGAGGAAAAGAGTCCACAGCTGACCAGGACACAAACACACACTGACCATATATACTGACTTACATGCTGTACCATATGTACAACTTCACTTGAATGCTTAATGGTACTTTAATGTTTTACTCCACATGTCAGTGTAAAGTTGTACTTTTCACTCTGCTACATTTAATCAACAACTTTAAATGAATAGTTCTACAGAGTAGGATTTTACATACAACTTTTAAACCTCTGATTGAATAAACTATCCAACAGTATAAAAGGCAGTTAAAAGTATGTTTTGCTGATAAGATTTGTTTACTTATTATTCTGCATACACATGAAAATGAAAATGAAACTCACCATATCCTCCAGCATTTTATTCTGGTACTTGACCTCAGTTCCAATATCAATGGACAGCTGTAAACATCAGGAACACAGCATCAGAGTATCCTTCAATATATGTTAAAGGTGTTTGTTATTTACACATGTCAGACAATTCAAACAACCATACACATTCCCAAAGAGAACAGACAGAAGGCAGGGAATCACTTACTCATTTTGACATTATTACATGTCATCAATTTGCTTACACTTTTCAAAGCGTTGACTTTAGCTCTGAGTCCCTCCTGAAGATGTTCATTTTCCTCTTCATAAACACTGTATCCACTTGCTACATAGCTCCCAGAGCCTCCTTCACCTGAACGAAGCGACAGCGACAATGATTTAACGGGACATTAAAGCTTCATATTCAGGGGGAACATTAGCTAACGTCAGCTAACTAGCAATGAAGCTAAATATGATTTTAAAGACAAGATAAACGTTTGTTTCTTACCTAAACCGGCACGCCTCATCTTGAGCCACTTAAAGAAAGACTGTTCGGTTGTGTATGTGATGTGTAAGAAACCAAATTCAGACTGAAAACCCAAGAATTAGCCGGACTGAATCTGCACCAAGCTAACTGTTCAAAGTCTCTACACATCAGCGAACGCCACGACATCATACGGTGGCCGACGAGGACAATGTTTCCTTCAAAATATCGCGAAGTGACTGAATTGGCTTCTCACTTGTCATATTTTTACTATAGTTATTCAATGATTATTAAATTCCTGGTGCCACGATGAGCTTTAATAGATTTAATAAAAGCAGTAATATCAATTGCTATGTTTCAAACATTTTAGACTTTGGGTTGAATTATCAAATGAATAACTCCATGTTTATTTTCTGTTTTCTCAATCACGTAATCAATTATTTCTTAATTTATCTTGACAATATCCATAATCTAAACGGAATCATGTATTAATTTATGTGTACTGCTCTTTTTATTGCAGATGCAGCTCTAATAATAATGATAAAGATAAAGAAGAAGAAGAAGAACTTTTTTTTTCTTTTCTTATCTTATACACATCTTTGAAACACCATAGGTCCCAAAGCAGCAAACATCAGTGAGTTAATCTGCCCTTGGTGGGAGAAACAGGTTATTATTATAAGGAGAAAATTGCCGTGATGTTCTTCTTAGACTCTGATAGATTGTTTTCTTTGAACAGTTTGAAATGTGACCACCTTAAAATGCAGACAAATATCTTGTGGTTTTAAAAATAGAGCTTACTGACACATCTATCTCTGCTGTATTGGCTGGAAGAGTTCCTCAATATTTCCAAAATCCTAGAGGTGCTGTTTATCAGTGATGAACTTTCCTTATCCCCTCATACATCATCCCTCACCTAGACTTGTGCCAGTATTGCAGGAGATAGATAATATGATATAAGAGATTAAAATGACTTTGGTGACATTAATTTTTTCTTACCCAATACTTTATAAATGGATACAACTTTAAATGCCTATTGACCATAATGCATTTCGTGGCTTGTGCCTCATCCAAAGGCTGTCTGCATGACCTTATCATGAGTGTCAAAGAAATAGATGGATGGATTACGTACACAACTCAACTGCCTTTGCGCATTGTAGAGGACTGGGTTTTAACAGGGCCCTGTGATGGACTGGTGACCTGTCCAGGGTGTACCCCTGCCTTTCACCCAACAACAGCTGTGATAGGCTCCAGCAGATTCCTGTGACCCTAGATAGGAATAAGTGGGTATGGATGGATGGATGGATGGATGGATGGGTTTAAACAGATGGGTGGTTTAAGTGGAAGAGGATGTTTGGAACCTTCAGAATTTTCAGTGAAACACTGGATCCAGAACAACCTGGATGCAAAGATCAACACTGACTTGACTGTATACACATGTGCATACAGTATGCCTAAGCAGCCCTTTATCCACAACATGCTTTGTGTTACAGCTGTGGTTAGCACTATTGTCTCACATCAAGAAGGTTCTGGGTGTATGTTTACCTCTTGCATGGATTTCCTCCAGAGGCCCTGGTTTCCAGAGTAGCTGTTTATCATTGTTTCCAGTCTTTACACTAAGCAAAACCAAGCAGCTGCTGGTCCAGTTTCATATTTACTATACAAGTGGCATCATATTAAACTCTCCTTAAGAACGCAAGTTTATTTCCCAATACATCATACAATTCTTTTAATTCGTATTATCAAGGATCATTTTCATTTGAATACTATCAACTATTTGGAAAAAAAAAAATTTAAGTGCCCAATGGAAAGTGCTTATGCTTGTTGGAATAATGCATTGTCCAGTCTGCACATAGTTAAAATAATCTTCTGGCAATTCACTTCTGATGGACTAGTATAATAGAGATGCTCCCTGGTCAGTAGTATGTATGCCACTGGGCAAGACAGGTCCATGATTAGCTGATAATGAGAACTGCTCACCTATCTCTGCACTGCACCTTTCACTGCATACTGCTGATGCTTAACAATATCTGGCTTGCCCTGATTAGCATAATTTCTCAAGAGAATGGAGCAATGAATGAGTCAGATGATGGAGAAAAAGTGTAGCAGAAAACATGCCGGGGGAAAGATCAAAAGGATGCTATTATGTTTCCTACTATTAGTCTCATGAGAAAGGAATGTGATTCCCACACTTAGCGTTGCTTTGAATTGCAGTTAAAAAGACCTCTGCTGGCCACATTGTCTGGGCTTGGAAAATGTTATTGCATGAGGAATTGGAGTCTGAATTAGATGGCTGTGTTGTTCAGAATGGACCGAAATCCTTTCATTCGTCAGTAAATGGGTTTTAACGAGATGTGAAGGAGAATAAAACTGTGAAATCTAAGTGAAGTGGAAGATAGAAAGAACAAAGTAAGTGATGGGATAGAAGGAGGAAATGGAAATGCTTCAAATAGTTGTGCTGAATTAGGTGGTTGAGCTACTCCAGAAGCAACAAAAATTAAAGTTTTCTTGGTCCCAACTAATCAATAATTAAAATGAACTTTGTATATTAAAAATTAAAGTTTGACACCCCTCTCACTCTCATCGTCTCCCTCCTGAATTTCTCCTCCAGGCCACAGGTGTCACCTCATCGCTCTTTGGAGTAGAAAGAGGAGTTCTGGGATGTCCTTCATCATGGTGGACCAGAACTACAGGTGAACTGAGATTCAGCCTGACTGTAGTTTGCAAATGGTATTAGAGAATAGAAGCGGGGAGCTTATGTGAAACTGGATTAAATAATAGAACTGAAGTAAAAGGAAGTGAGGGACAGAGACAGAAAATGGCAGTAAGTCAACATTCAGGAGACTGGCTTATTGCCATCTGCTGGAAACCCCCAAAGACGAAGTGATTTGCAGCACCTGATGTTTTTAAATGAAGACTGAAACTAGTCCAATGTATTTTGAGCAATGTCAAAATAGAGGCAAAAGATGATGGTACTTGCGTGGCAAATGTGGACTACCAGCACCCAGAAAAGGGCAATCCATGGTTACCACTGATTGTTGTGGCTAGCACCAGCCAATGTCCTGTTCGTGATGGAATAACTAGACTTGAAGCCACACTGAGTTTCTCAGACACCTGCAGCATAAACAGACTGGTTTGGACTCTTCTGTCTGCTCAAAGGTAGAAGGTTTTTTCCTATATTTTCTGCTCCATATATTTGTTAAAACTTAATTATTCTACATGCAGTTTCTCATGTTATATTTTGTGTGCTGAACTGCTTCTACTCTGGTTAGTGCTGCTATTTTCAAAATGCCTGTAATGCATATATGACATAAGTCCGTATGTGTGTTTGTTTATGTGCATATATATCTGTGTGTGGGTGTGTGTGTGTGTTTGATATTATGCATATGAAGGCAGCTTTCTATAGGTTTGTGGATTCAGGAACACAGCTCCCAGTGATTGCACTGCAAACCCATCTATTTAGCTCAATATTTAGCACATGTTTTGTTGTTGCTCTAACCGGGAGCTAGATTTTAGTATGAGACTGCTTAGAGAGGCAGAGGGCACATGATAGGTAGGTTTTTATAATAACTTAGCTACATATAGTCCTGCCACACTGCCTGACTTAAATATGAATCAAAGGCCCAGGCTAGAGCCACAAAATCAAGTGGGTTTGAGCTGAGAGAACCTGACTCTTGATTAGTATGTTGATGACAGTAGGATTTCCTTACTTTCCTAAACTCTGGAGAGCTGGTGACCACTGGGACCCCAGTAATTATGGACCAATCTGTGTAATAAAAGCACATGTGCTGCAGCATCAGCAATGCCAGATAGTTTAACTTTCCAAACGAACAAAAGCTTACAGAGAAGCTGTCTCAAAACACAGAATGACGGCTCTATGTGTACACATGAATATATGTAAACTGTATGTATTTTTAATGGTTTTTCCATTTCATTGCTTGTTATTAAGATTTTTCTCAGGTTCATCTATTTAAAAGCTCATTTTTTCACTTAATGGCAGTTTCGTGTAACTGAATTTCATCAGCGGAGTACATGTCACTCCTAATGCACAACACTATTACTCAAACTAAAGCAAGTTGTGACCTGACTGTATCCGTGTTATTTTTACTTGTCTTGGCAATATATTTGAGGGTGTGTGTGTGCGCAACCTAATGGACCCCCTTGAATCCCAATGAAATGCAGCAAAATTTCTCTTTAAAATCTGAACATGTATCTACGAGCTTCTTCTTCTTCTTCTCTTCTTGCTCAAAATAAACTTGGATTTCCTCATTGACCCTGACACTGATTGATTTTGACAAAGGAAATGCATCACTATATGCAATAGATGTATGAATCTGTTATTGCACTGTCAACCCCAACTGAGCCATGTGCTCTGTGACTTTGTTTTCAGCCTAATTATGATGTGCAGGACTGACTTTCTCACAAATAACGTTTTAATCAATGAACGGTTTTCAAAGGGCCTCTGATTGCAAATTACATGATTGTCTTCATATCTGATCCTTGAATGGAAGATGATCTGACCCCCAGGATTTTGCCTTTTATCTTCCCTTTCTGTCACTCTCTTTCAGACACACACACACACACACCTCAGCAAATATATTATCAGTATTCTGAATGAACACTGGATGGGAGAACAATTCAATTCGTTAGATGATATTGACACAGAGGACAGTATTTGTTTGCAGTACAGGACTGGAGTGTTTGCCAGGCCATTCCACCTCAGTAGTATCAGTCTTTTTTACTGCACATCTCTATATCCAGGTCATCTGGCAAAGCGAGTGTGGTCACTGACTGCACTCGTATGACAGGAGATGCTTCGGTGAACAGATTCTTATCTCCATTAGCTGCACAGATGCACACAGAGATTCAATCAAGGCCACCATGGGTTGTTTGTATCAAGGCATGATGTAAGAGAATGCAAGAACCTACACCTGGTGTAAATTATCTCACATTATGGTAATCATGCTGAAATATCTTCTGGCTTTGCATCATTCAGCCTGGATCTGACTGCTTCAGTGCAGAGGTGAAAAGTGACTTGGTACAACTACTTGAGGAGATTCAGGCACTAAGTAGTTTTTAAAGTATTTCATTTTTAAACTCAATACCTCAGTATTAACAATTTATTGAATAGTGTCTTTAAAGCCATGTCAGATATGTCATTTCTTGGATGCTTATATTTTTATATTTCATATTGTATGGGAATTTTGTTTGTCACTATTGTAGTTGAAGGTAGCAACATATAGCATCAAATTTTTGTCCCGGTCCATCTACAACCTGTCAAAAATGTCACTAGGTAATTTAAAACTCTGGTCAGTTCATGGCACTGGAGGAAAATTCAGATGGTCTGTGAAGTCAATGACAATTCATCTTCTGAGTATGTCTGCACACAATTTCATGACAATCCAGCCCACGTTGCCAACATCATCTGGGAAAATCAGATTGTTTAGTTGGCAGATTATATTACTGTACAGTAGTATTAGTAGCAGTAGTAGTATTATTATACTACTGTACAGTAGTAGTATAATCTGCCCACTGAGCTTATTCTTGTGTTAGATTGCCAGTTCAGTGGTCTGATGTGAAACATGACCATTATTTTTTAATGACATAGTTGGATGTTTCCTTGATTCAGACAAACATTGATCTCAGGATGTTTGCATATCACCTCCTGTTTTGGGAAACACTTCCAGTCTGCAGGAAAACACTTAGAGACATAACAAATTTCATGTCCAGGAATTATATTTGGTAAATTACCTCAGGCAGAGAGAGAGAGCTACACTGGAATCTTAACTTTTGTTGGCAAAAATATCCCGAAACACCCAACACATAACTGATTATGCAGAGACAGGAACTGACTTGCTTGATTAGAGGCTACATGAGAAGATAAAAAAAAAAAAAAAAATCAATATGCAAGAAATTTGACAGGACTATAACATTAATAGAAACCTCTCTGTGACAGGTTTCTTGATTTATTATGGTGCATGCTGCCAATGTGGTTACCCAGGGCCTTTAACCACATTTGTATTAACAATTTAATTTTATTTTGTTGTTTGTTTGTTTGTTTGGGAACTTTCATGCACGTCCATTGTGCAGCTATCGATTGTATAGCTTTGATTTATTCTTTAGGAAACAGATGTGAGTTCATTGACTAGAATGTCGAGCAGTGCATCCAATACAATGGATGTGTTTGCTGTATCCTGTTTTATATTTAATGTTATTTTAGATGGAGTGCTGTTAAAAAGCACCGTGCATAACTCTGAGCTCTGCTGCACAGCAACAGAGTGGGGTGTGTCAATAAAAGCAATTGTCTGCTCTGTCTGTGGGATCACACAAGGTGTTTAAAGCTGCCCACACACAATTGGCTGCCTGAATTTCCTTTGAACTCTCCATTTGAGTTTAATTTGTTTCCACAGTCTAATAAAAGAACAGTGACGAGCGAAAACAAATTAATTTACTTGACAAAATCCATTAAAGGAAATGACTAAATTGGTTCAAGTCACCCAAGAAAAACATAGTTGGAGAAACAAAGTGTTTGGTTTTTTTTTTTTTTTTACTACTTATCCAGATGTGAGTGCGTCCATCCTCTTAAATACATATCTTTTAAGCAGCGGTGTCAAACTCTAGTCCTTGAGGGCCACTGTCCTGCTTGTGTTTCAACTATCCCTGCCTTTGCAGTTTCTGACTGGCTAAACACATCTGACCCAGGTAATCAGCAGTGGGCAGGGACAGATGGAAAATAAGCAGGACAGTGGACCTCGGGGACTGGAGTTTGACACCCAGCTGTACAGGGTCAGTGGGGATGCAGCCTCTTTCAGAGCACACAGGCATAATCATGGTAATGAGCAACACACATAAGAATACTAGCATGCACTAATTAGCTTTTTCTCTCTGTCCACTGGAAGGGGAAAAGTTTGCAAGCTGAGGAGATGAGTCATAAGCCAGCCAGGAGCAGACTGAGCTTGTTCTCATTGATTATATTGAGAAAACATTTGTGCCATCATTTTGTTTCCTGCAGCTAAGTTAGGCTCTTTGATTTCAATGCCCTTAGACAAGAGTGCTTATGTAAAAGCTTGTTTTGCTCTGGTTTCATTTTCGTATGGGAGTCTTGCACTTTCAGTCGTGATGTGGTAAAAGTTGGGGAATTGACAGTACAGACATGCTGATAGACCTCTGAATCCTTTTCTGCTACCACAGGCCTGACAGATTTCTATTAACTGTCATGAATAGGACTTTTTTTCCTTTCAGCAAAAGAGCAAACCAGACAAAGCTTACCCTGATGCGAATTCCATTTAAAAGTCTTACCAGTACACCAAAAACAGAATCACAATTTCATGTACTGCTGTGTCCCCCATGCCACCAAAGCTTTGGTCTACTGCACTTTTCCCTACAATATGTCACCACACTGCATGCCTTTGTCCTTTTATAATTGAGTATCACTGGGGCTCAATTCCAGCACCCACTTATAACCCCGATGCTTTGCATGACAAGCTTTGACAAGTAATTCATAGTTTGCTGAGCAGTGCTATGAATTGCTTTATGGTAATCTCCCCCCAGGGATCTGGCATAATGTCAAAGCTCCTGTTATGTTGTGCTTGTAGAATACTTACTATGACAGAAGATGGCTTGGCTCAGGTACAGTTTATGTGTTTATGTCCAGGCATGAGTGAGTTCGGGCACTATTTGGAGTGTGAATTCATTGAACTCTTATAGTGGCAGATGTGCAGAGCACTGAAGGAACCATATGGTGGACATAATGAGGCTTGTTTACAAATTTCACAAAGGGAAACGCATAGCAATCTACTGAATCAGATAAAGTTTGCTATTGTCTGGGCTGAACCGCTGCTTGTTTATTGCGATACATAATTTCTGCAGCACTCCTGCAAATGCTCACTCGGTGCTCTGTGGCCTGAGTGGATATTCAGCTTATTGCCACATTATAACACACTCTGGGGTCCTTTAGACTAGTTATTGTTTTTTATTTTTTATTTTTTTTAGTGAAAAGAAAAGTCACACTCATTTAACACCTTTACTGAGCCTTAGCCCAGACTGTTTCTGCAGGGCCCTCCTTTTTTAGATAAGAATAAATTGAATTGAACAAAAATAAATACATGTCGTCTTCACTTTTAAACTGCCGGAAGGTTGTCTGAGGGTTCACAAAGGTCACACAGTGACTATGACTACCCAGCGTCACCCTCCGAAGACACCCGTAATCTTCATAAAAGTGGAAAAGGTGTGTGAGGAGCACTCAGGATTCCCTGCTGCTTTTATTATTCTACAACACCATGGCCCACTCTCTGCCTTCCACAGTACAAATTGACAACATGAACTGTAATATGCTCATAAAAGCCAGCACGGGCATAAAGACTCCAGCATTTCCCGAAAAGAGCGACAGTGAAATTTATCATACTTCAGTTGATGGAAATCCAAAGCCGGAGGCCATGTAGCAAAATGGGATTTATCGTTTAACAAATGCAGCAAGGATTTCATATTGCTCATATCATATACTACACCACCACCATTATAATAGAGCAGTGTATAAAATTGTAAAATATATATTATTTTAAAAATCAGTGTAAAATCACTAATATTATATCTTGACCACAATAGCTTTATATCACCAATCACATAAATCACTTCTTCACATCAGTTACTTCTTGGCTGGAAAAAGAGCAACAGTGCCACCTAGATTAAATCACAGCATGGATGTATCTGTGTCAGTATGAGAGTCATTTTCTGTGTTGAGGTGCAGGGGGGATTTCCACACTATAGAATTAGTCAGTCTGTAGTTCGTACTTGATTGACATAATGAGTGATTGACAGTCTTTCTGCTCCTGCTGTGTTGGGGCAGATCACATTAACATGCTGCTGTCAAGAATACATTAGACATGACCTTCCTGAATATCTCTCTACTGATAAATATTTGTGTGATTTGTTACACACAAACATGGAAAGACTTTATTTAAACAGACGCATCCTAATTAGTCTTAGGTCAGTTCCTCGCAGTGTTAATTCTTCAGATGACACCATGATGTCTTCCCCGCATCTTTTGCACGACTCAAACAATGAGTCATCATAGCACTATCAGGGGAGAAAACAGGCAGACTGGATTCTTTCTCTTTGCTTTGTGTGTGATTGGGATTCAAGACAAACAAAAGTCAACCTGTTTAAATGAGAATATTTCAGTGCTTCTCTTTTCCGAATGGCACAATTTCAAACAGAGAGCTTTCAGTCTGCATTTCTTTGCTGTTTTGTTTGGGTAAAGAAGTTTCGGGGTTTATAGAGAAACTGTTAAGGTAACTCCTGACTGGTTTTACGTAAGACTGAAGGACAGAGTTATTAGGGTCTATTGAGTATTCATGGCTATTTCTAGCATGTTGACTTCTCCATTGAAGAAGAAGAAAAGTGCAGAGCACAGTGTGAGAAGTCATTGTAAGTCTCATATGTCTCAGTTCTTAACTGTGAAACTCTATAAGCCATATCCATAAAAGGGACCAGCACCCAATGTACAGTAGCTTTAACAGGCTCATTCTGAGATTAAGAAAATGCAAAGGTCGGTATTTGGTTACACGCTGATGACAACATTACAATGAAATATTACACATTGAAACTTTAAATAAGTTCTTATTTCGTCCAAAATATATTTCTTTATTTTGAGTAGTACATATGGTCTAAGAACAACAAAAAGACGTTATGTTTCATTTGCTGGCAGACTTTTATACAGTCCAAAGAAATGGCAAATATTTTTAATTAGAGATATATATTTTTTTCTGGACTGTTATTAGAGCCAAAACCTGGCAACTCTGACTATACTGCAGTGAAAATTTTGCTCTCTGCTTTCTTCTTCCTGAGCGTTTATTTCTGCCTACATTTGAAGCACTGTGAGGAAGCAGTGTTTGAACTCCAGGCTATTTTGTCTTTCTAATTGCTTCACAAGGAGAGCTGCTAATATGAAAACATTTGATTGATATTTTTCACAGTGCCTCAACTGACAAATAATTGTATTTACAAAAATGAGAAAAATTGCGATAGGTTACCGAGGGCAACATGGTTAATATCAAATGTCATCATCTCACAAATACAATACATCCTCTATTATGCATCTGCTGTAATGGAAATAAGTGCCATGGTGTCATGAACTGACCAATAAGCACTACTGAATAAAACAGGTCCACTTGTCTCTTATCAGCTCTCAGCCTGCAGACATGTGAGACCTCTTGAGTCCCAGTCCATTTTCAGCTATTAATGACTCTCAGGCAAACTAAACAGGCTTAATGTGTATCCTGAAGATCCCCAACCAAATCCACAGTAATCTGTTTATGCATAAGTGAGAGTAATTTAAATGCCCAGTTGTTTGCGAAGAAGGAGACTTTCAGTAACAGATTAGCAAGTTGTCTTTCTGATGATTTATTCACTGAACACAAGTCGAAAGAAGAAGATAAAAACTTTCTCTCCAAGGCTGATTTATGCTTATCTGTATTCATCATCATAATTTGCACCACACGCTTTTAAATGCATGTCTGAAGAATTGATTTTTGGAGAGGATCTGCAAGAAAATGAATCAGCAAGCAGAAAGGGATTTTTTTTTTTTGTTTGTTTTGATGAGCAAACACAAGGGAATGTGTCTCTTTCCTCGCCCTTTCGATCTTAAGCACAAGCTTTGAACTCAGTTAGGTATGTTCTTTTCAGCGCTTTTAATCTTTTATTTTTCCCTCTATTGTAGTCCCAGTGTGCCTTGACTTTACTGCCATCCCAATGTACTCATGTGGCAATATATTCAAGCACAACAACTTCAGATCTGTAGGCTCAGGGACAGGACCACAGCCCACGAGAGCTTTATGTTTAGATATAGAAGGAACAGAAGGTAAAGCTGACGTGAGGCTCTGGTCAGACTCATCATCCTGAGGGTGATGGTAACATCAGGAAACAAGGTGCTGACAGATGCTACTGCGGCTATAGAGCAAAAGAAAGTTGAACAGTTCAATCTGATGCTTCTTTTATATGCAGCCACTAAAATCACCATATCTAATCTCGTGCCTTTGTTTCTGGGATTCATTCGGTGCATTGTTATTCAAATGTCTGCAAAATCCCTGTTCTGAGGTGAAATCTTGGACATGAGGCAGTTGAGAAATAAAACGCACAACAGCAACAGCAAAGCGAAAGGACAAAGATACGGTACAGACTATATGCAAACATACTCATATACAAATCCAAAAAGATATAAATGATAATTACAGCTTTTGCAGACCCAATCAGAAAGGCTTGTTCTGAATTATGCTGTTTTACTCTGAATCAGAGACAAGGTTTAAGAGCTTCTGTGGGTCTGTGCAATTCTGTCATGCTTACTTGTCAATCAAATCAAAAACACTGTTTGCCTCAGCAATAGGTTAAGAGAAATAACATGTTCTGACAGTAACAGGAGTTCCAGGCTGAACATAGTGATGGTACAGTGTAAAGCTCAGTAGTACTCGGTTATTAGGAAAATACAGTTTGATTCCAATTTTGAGCCGTTTTAATGGCGTAAGCTGCTTAATTTTTCTCATGCGTTATCCACATATATTTAGGTCTGAATGTCTATCATCTTGAAGCCTCGTGTGTGCAGTTCTACACTATATTTGGAAGGTAATTTACCATCTCCTTATCTTCACTAGCCAGCTTGTATTCAGGTCAGTGCCAACAAGGCTGAAATTGCTCACTGTTGGCTGTTATAATGACATATTCATGAAATTTCTGCAGTCTGGGGCCATTTTACAGTGACAATGTACATACAAAACCCCATGAGTGATTCAGATCCTGTCAGCAGTTTATTTCAAGGAAATGTAATACCACATGAATAAATGTATATTATATGGCCCAGGCATTCATTTCATGGAGCAAAGGAAGATACTCATCCACAGGGATCATTGTTCTCTGAACCAGTAACAGGCCCTTTTCTTCAAGGTGGGCTAGTAGACTCCACTTTCCTCCCACAGTCGAAAGACAAGCAGGTTGGGATCTTTGGCAACTGTGAAATTGTCTGAGTGTGAATGTTTGTCTGTCTCTGTGTGTCCAGGGCGTACTCCGCCTCCCGCTCAGCTCAGAAAATGGATGGATAGAAGACGGCATTAGCTACTTAGCATTATTTTTCAACTATCTTAAGAAAAGTGCTCATGTTTGTGTGCTCATATCATGCTCTGCTTCAACAATAACAATGAATGGATTTGCTTTATTGCTATGAAAAGCAACACAGTCCCTGCCACTCTGCTCTAATGTTCTACCTCAGCTTTATGGCATTCTAACAAGTTGGTGAGTTTCCAAAACACTTCCATGTTTTCTAACCCCATACTGTGTGGATAACATGTAGTCTTGATGTCAAATTAACAGTAATCACCCGGGCCCCGGTTCTGCCATGGACTCACAGTAAAGCTAATCAAGTGTTTGCACACTTCCACTCAGGGCAGCTGACCTCCTAATGGTGTGCACCCCTGATGATTAAGTACATCATCTGCACAGGGTACAAGACTCTAGTGTTGCTCTGGAACATGCACTTATTTACTGGATGTCTTGCTCTAAGGCAGGAATTTACTGTAACCTACGGAAAGAATGAAGAAATCCATAGATCAGCCATGTCTACAATGGACCAAGTCCATCAAGTCCACCACAGGTAGCAGGGGATTCTGGACCAAGCCATGGGAAGGCAGAGCTAACACAGGAACATTACCAGCCACATAATAAAACCATGAGGCAGTAATCTTTGAGCTGGTATGTATTTGGGATCTGTTAAACACATTTATATTTATGTAAATATGTATTTTTTAGGGGTTTTCTCCAGGTACTCTGGTTTCCTCCCACAGTCCAAAAACATGTATGTCAGGTTGATTGGTGACTCTAAATTGCCCATAGGAGTGAGTGTGAGTGTGTGAGGTTGTTTGTCTCTATGTGGCCCTGTGATGGACTGGTGACCTGTCCAGGGTGGACCCCTGCCTTTCACCCAAAGAGAGCTGGGATAGGCTCCAGCAGATCCCTGTGACCCTAAATAGGAATAAGTGGGTATAGATGATGGATGGATGGATTTTATATTATCTATATATAAAGATATTATTCATAGCTGCAACCCACAGGACTCTATAAATCAAATTTGACCTGACCTAATGAGATGTTACCACAGTCACAGAGAGTGCGTTGAGTTTTCCATATACATGTAGCATCAAGCTCCATGACACCCTCACAGAGCCACAGGCATGTTTCCTAATACAGAGGAGTCAGTGGCTGTTTGTAATCAAAAATGTTCATGTAATTTAAAAGTCACATTCTGGCCATTAAGCCTTTGATGGAGTTTCTGATGGACCATTAAAGGCATAAGAGAAATGTCTATATATTAAAAAAAATAAAATATGGGCTCAATTCTAGTGAACAGTTTGGTTGTCAGGGAGTCATGGTGAGAAATATTTGATTGTAAAGTCTTTTAAAACAGTTCTTTCCCCTGCAGGCAAACCACTTACAAAGCTGCCCATTACTCAGCAATTGAAATAAATTTTTAGAGTCCCGAGAAATACAGTATTTCTTCACAAGGGCACATGTCTGTTTACTGAGCCGATTATCATATGCATGATTATCTACGTGTGCTGGTGGCCCATCTGTCTCTAGTCTTCTGATGTGTGTCTCTAAACCTCCCTTAAGTTGACATTTTTTTCAAAACTAATATTTATGTATGGCCGTTGTCCTGAGCATCTGACTACATTTACAATTCTAATGCATGCAGATCGAGCTTTCAGTTCCTTATTGCGTCTCCTGGTGACTCTTGAATGACTGAATGGAACCCTTGGTAAACACAGCTAAGCAGGGACAAGAGAAGTAAACATGGCAGAGTCTTCGTCATCGTAAACATATGTCCAGCTAGCTGGACATATGTTAAATGAGATTAGCTCGTACACATATCACTGCAGTTCGAAAATACTTCAACAGCTCGTACAGTTGGCATTTTATGAGGTACATCCAGGTACAACACACACTAATACGAGTGTTGTGCAATAAACCTTTCCTTCATGAAGGGAGTACTCAGGTTTTATTAAGAATGTTTCGGAGAGGTGTTGAGTCAATTGCATGCTCATTTTGGAGGCTGCAGTTTGTGATGCTGTTGAAGTGTATCACATTTTACTGGCAGGTGTTTGCATCATTTTGTCCACCCCAATTACAGAATCAGAAACAGCTCTTCATGTAATGCAGTACAGTGGTAAACCTAATAAATTGCCAACTAAGAATCAGGATCAGTCAGTATCCATAAGCTGATATGCCACAACTCTCAAAGGAAGCAGGAGGTTCAGAAAAGGCCTAGAAGCTCCCGATGTGAAAATAAAGAAAAGTTTTTAAAAATAGTAGTTTGATTCAAGAGAACGGCCACATGCGTTCCTACACCTGAGATTCCTTTAAACCCGAGTCAAACACTGTCACGCTGTATATTGGAAACCATGAATGAAAGAGGGAGAGAGTGAAGATACTGTAGGATCCAGAGTGTAGTTTAATGAAATCAGAGCCTCAGTAAATCACAGTTCCTTTCATCTTCATAAAAGTGACATATTCCTGACCTCTGTTCATAACATCCATTTCAAAAAAGATGAAAAACACCTCAAATTTGAGCAGCTACTATCATCATAAAGGCTTGATTTGTGTGTTTCAGTGGCTGAACACAACTAGTTGCCTTTACACACCGACTCTACACAAGTACTATTTGGACGTACTGGTGCTCTACTTCTATTTCTGTGCCTTGTAAGGAATTATTTATTTAGTCCACTACATTAATCTGATGTAAATCTGGGTTAGATTAACCTGTAGGTCCTAGGGCAAAACTGAGCATGGGATTCATCATCAGATTTCCCAGTCCCCAAGTTGGTTTAGTTATGGTTTTATTTTAAGTGAAAATTCGTCATCTGTCTTGCATTGTTCCACAGATTGTTATGAATTGGCCATCAGTCATCATGGAGATTTCAGTTGCTGCAAAAAATCTGCTGAAAAATGCTATTTACACAAAAAGCATTTGGTTTATAGTTGGTTATCTTTTGGTCTGAGATAAAACTGAAAATGATTTGTTGTTGCTGTATATCACTGACAGGACTCTCACTCACTGGACCTGCAGTCATGTAGGTGAATATCAAAGCTTAATCATAGGAAACATTTGGATGTGACTGTGAATTTTAGTGGGAACTACAAATGGATGTTATCCCTGAAAGACAGCTAGAAACAGGAAACGGACAGGAGATGATGTAGCACATGACGACACCGGTGATAAATGCAAATATTTAAGTCTGTCTCTTCGAAAAGCTGTTTGGTTCTCAGTGATACTGGTTATCGACAACCAGTGTGAAGCCAAATAACTGGGTAAATGTACCAGAGCTTGTGTAATGTTGTGACCTTATCAATCACAGAAAAAGGCATTAACTTTTCTCCTTGGAAACTATTTCAACATTTCGACAAGACATTCAGACTTTTGTTGGCCAATTACAAGAGAATTACAGCCTGTCAGCACAAGCCACAGCTACTGACAGGTGATT
This sequence comes from Mastacembelus armatus, assembly GCF_900324485.2. Lineage (NCBI taxonomy): Eukaryota > Metazoa > Chordata > Actinopteri > Synbranchiformes > Mastacembelidae > Mastacembelus > Mastacembelus armatus. The sequence goes on along the minus strand of NC_046643.1, from coordinate 9,948,461 downwards.
TATTTATTGAACTGCCTTTTAGAAACCTGTTCTTACAAAATGTGTCACATTGTAATTGTTGACGCTTCCTGCATTTTAAAAAAGAACCACACAGGTGGCACAGTACTGTATGTGAGGCACTGGCACCCTCCAGTGGACGAAATGACAGTGCCTGGTCACTAATAGTTTGAACTTACGTTTCCTGCAAGAAAATATCACTGTAGGCTATAAATACCTCTCTGTAGGCAATACAGTAATATATAGACACTGGATATATTCATTTCACTTAGTGCAGGAAAAGAAAAGCTGAAAGAAAGAATCCTGGGGAGTGTCTTGTTTATTGAGCACTCTAACCAGAAGAGGGTGCTGCTGCCTCACTCATGAAGGGACAGGAAAAAAAAAAAAAGGGAGTACTAATCCAAGGCAGGGGTTAACAGTGGAGCTGACAGTACTTGTGGTCGGAAACTCTTTGTCTCACAATAACAGAAAGAGCAGAAAGCAGAGAAAATGATGATAAAGATGTTGTCCATGCACAGTGAAGGTTTTTACAGAGGGGTAGCTTTCTGCTGGATGGTATGATGACAAATGTAGCTGCAGTAACCATAAACTGATAATACAAATGGTTGCCTCATGTTTTTGATGAATCCATAGTTTTCTTTCTTTCAATGTAGATTGTTAGGCACAGTTATCTTTTTCTCTTCTCTCTTTTTTTTTTTTTTTGACTTCAGATTGTTGAGACTGGATCTAGAACAGGCTGTGGGAGGCGTTTAGACACTTCACGTTTCTCTCATGGTCGCCAGAGGCGTTTGAGGTGAAATGTTCTTATGATTCTCTAAGATATGTTTAAATGTAGTAATGAGCAGTTAGAAAGAGCTGCAATTCAGATGACTATCCTACTGTAGCTTTAGTGAGAGACTAGTCTAGACACCTGAGACTGTTCTGACTGATCAACAGTGTGTATGTGAATTTACACCATATGAATTTACTATAATCACTAGGAAAAATGTGACTTTGGACAAAAAAAAAATCCTAAGGGCTTGTACATTTCGACCTGCTCAAGTGCAGAAACGTTGCGTGCTTCTCACTGTGCACTGTGGTTAATCTGCGTGCATGAGATGCAGGTAATAAATTGTGTATACTCATTTAGGTTAGGAGCATATTCGCTGTAGCTGTGTCTCAGATTAGAGGCTGGATTCTCCAAAGTCTGTATTTCTGGATTGGAGAGATCATAACAGGCTGACAAGATCAGCATCAATGTGCCTAATTACGCATTGATCTCTAGTAAATATATACAGTATTTAATTAAAACAATAAATATGCAAGATAAAAAAAATGTAGTCTTGCTGATATACAATAATACTGGAGCTTGGATAAATTTATAACCTGGTACTATTAAAAAAGCCAAACGTCAAAACTCTGCTTTTTGATTCTCTGCTTAATTCGCTAGTTTTAAAGACATTCCTGGTGTATTTTTTTTAACTCATGAGTCAGTGATCTGTGCCCAGTTTAACATTAGCTGTGGTCTGTGTGAGACTACACCTTCTCATTTAGGGATGATGAGCAGGTTCAGTCTGACCTTCAGGCCCACTGAAGAGTCTGGGCCACTATACTTCAGAGGATCTATCCCCTGAACTGTAATTGAGTCTATGAATATATGCTCCCAGCCAAAAATCTGTAGTAGATCCAGTATACTCTAACAGTAAATGCACCAAATGATCAATACTGCTCAAGTTGACATGCAACAGATGTATAGAGAAATGAAAAAATGAGAGAGTACAGCTCAGTGAAAATGGCCTGTGACTGAGGTGCAGGAGCTGAACCCCAGTGCACTTCATGCACTGCTGTGCGGTCAGCAAGCTGGCATGTAGTCTGCACAGAGAACAGGAAGCAAGTCGACTGCACTGACCCGTTTGTTCAACCCTGCAACAACCACGTCGTATAGCAGGAGTCCAAGCTCTGCCAAATACTAAACAACTAAAGAAAGAAGGAGAAAGTGGTGCAGAAGAGAAGAAAAGTTAAGAAAGTTAAAGGTATCATCAGAAAGAGACTGTTAAAAAAAAAAGCAGAAAAGTATAAAAAGGCCTTAACCATGGGCCAAAGAAATAAAAAAAAAAATATCACAGTGAGAAATGTAGAGGGAGAGAATGAGGAAGAGAAGAAAGTGAGAGACAGCTAGGGGAGAAAAAAACAGGAGAGACAACGTGGCAGGAGGTTTTGTCCGATGCAGACCTTGGATGGGGTGATAGGACTCTGAGTTCATCTGAGGATGAGCGCTGGTAGGAAGCTCTGCGTAACCATTCATAAGTGTGCTGTAACTAAACAGTCATTAACTTTCACACCCATTTAACTGCTGTTTGCAGCTCAACTGATTGGGCTTTTTGCATCATGCAATTTAGTTTTCACTATCTATTTGATGCCCCAAGCCACAGCATTAGGTGAAGTCTAATGTAAGGCTTTTTTTTTTTAATGAAGCCATTAACTAACATAGTGTCCATGGAATAACAGTACTACAGTATAATGCATGAATATTACAAGGTGTTTGGACTGAACTGTGACTGAGGTGTGTTTCAAAAAGCACAATCCTTTCCTCTCTGTATTTTCTCCTTGCAGACAGAATTCATCACAGTGATCTGACTATTAAAGCAGAACTTCCTGTTTACCTCCAGGAAACGACAACTTAATAAATCAGGTCACTGGGTACAGAAGAATATTGTTGAATGCATCTAATAAACCAGTTTGATTTAAGCATTTAGGGACAATGGTTGTAGTCTGACCTCTTGTTATCCTGGAGGTTTGTTGTTTCCACTTTAATCATGTTGGAACCAACAAACTAGCTACCTAAATCCATCTGGGTGCTAATAAACAAGAAGACTCAGAAGTTTATAAAATTATGATAAAAATCTTTTGCACACTGTCTTTTGTCAGAAAAGGGGCTTTCAGGTTTTAGTGTGACCCCATGTAAAGAGAGGATCCAGATACAGTGCAGAGCAGAGCGGTAGTAATTGCAGGTTTTACCTCTCACCCACCTTTCAATTTTACACTTTATTGCTGTTAAAATAGGGGGATTCTCTCACCATGCAATCACAGGCCACGTGCCTGTAAAGAAGAGTGTGTCTGACACATTCACACACTCCTAACGATTCACAGAACCAGACATGGGATTTATCTGTGAAAACAAGAAATCTGATAAGAAGACATGAAAGAAATCAAATACTAGAAACTGCTCCAAACTCCTGTAGTGTTTGTATTTGTATGGTTCAGGTTCAAAGTCTCTCCCAGCTATAAATCCATTTCACTCTTTTCACTTCTTCCCTTAAGGATTGTGTCATGTTTTTATTGTTAAGTTTTGTCATATTGTTCCCCTAACTGGCCTACCATAGGCTGCCTGTTGGGATTTCAGACAAAGCTGTTTTTAACACAATTTACCTTTTAAGGTTGCAGCACTGAGCCCAGCTAACCTCATTTTCCCATTTTTATGGATTCAGTTGTGTAGGAGTTAAAGCGAGTCATCTTAGTTACACAGAGGTTCTGCATTACTATTTGTCATTGTTTTATTAAACAGCACACTTCTGTCTATAGCCCACCTGTACTAAAAATGTATATTGTTATTACAAGTTCTGTGTGTTTTTCAGATGCCTGAAAAACAAGTTTCATGACATACACTTTTTTCATGACATACGCATTTTGTGAATATTAATAGGATTATTGACCCTGAATTGCATTTTGCTAGTGGATTATTGCGAAGGATTAAAGTTAAAGGTGATAAAATTGCATTTCTAAAGAATTAGGTTAAGCTATTTGCTTCTTGCCAAGAGTTAGATGAGAAGATGGATACAGCTCTTATTTCTGTATGGTAACTACAGTATAAAGCTGCAGCTTTATGTTGGGTTATCTTCAGTCACCGTTCTTGGCAAGTAAATAGTCTGGCGCCTAAATCCCAGGTTGCTTTTAAGTTAGGAAACATGGTTTTTATATAACAGTTTTTGAACTTTAAAAGACGCTGATAGTTGAATTTTGGTACCTTTGGATCATGCTACTATAGCCGTTACCTCCATTTCCAGTCTTTCTGAACTAAATGTGACATGTGTTGCAGCTTAATATTGAACTCACAGCCATTAGTGGTGTATTTTCTAATCTTAAGTGAATAAGATTTGCTCCCAAAATGCCAAACAGTTATTTTCAGGCCTGCTAATACACAATTCAATACTGCATTGTCAAAAAAAACATAACATAAACTGTTAAACCTCAGATGGCAGCTAAGAAAATCTTCCACCAATCACAAGGAAGCATAGTTTAGAAAGTCATAGGAATAGCAGGGAAAAGAGAGAGTAGGTAAGAAAGGACTGTGTCTGGGTGGGACAGGGAAGGGTGGGAATGTGGCAGGGCAGTAGAAGGAGGGGGGAGGATGAGGAGTGGCTGCACAAGCAGATTTCTTCCTCTTCTCTCGTTTTTTTTTCTCCCATCAAGGAAAGTTATATAGCCCATAAGAAAAGCAGTCCGCCTGCTTCATTTCTTCCCATCCTACTGGAGGTGTGTTTAGCACCCTGAGGGTGTCATCCAGTGGATCCACCCAACTCCACCCCTGACAGCACCTGGGCAGGCTAATCTCACCTCACCCTCTGACCACCAGGGGAGCAGAGAATGGCGTAGAGAAGATCCTCCACGAACACAAGCCTTTGGCTATATAGAGATTCCACAGGAACTTCATTCCTGCTCTCTGCTGTGTCCTCGTCCCAGTTACTGACAAGCACTGCAGGCTGAGACAATCCAGGAGTTTGAGAGAAAGGGCAGGAGGAAAAAAAGGCGTGGGGGAGGGGATAGTTCAAGATGTCTGTGGAAAATGAATCATGGGGGCCTGCACAGGGAGAGATCCAGAGGAAAAACACATCTGGTTAAGATAGAAAAAAGTGAAAAGAGCAGAAAACACATTTCCTTTAGAACAATTAAAAGGAGAATAAGGTTTGCTTGAAAAGTGTTTCGAGTGTGGGATTCAGTGCTCAGTGACAGATATCATGTGCCTTTATCAGAATAAACTGATGATGAAAACAAAAGAAAAATGGAAGACCCTGAGAGACGAGGAAAAGGGCAGAAAAGGATACAAGAAAGCAGGAAGTTTACACAGTGATACCTCAGTAGAAAATGGGGCAAAATGGAGGCTGTGAGTTGTCATCTCTGCGTTTAATGCCATGTTATTCTGAGCAGGAGACGTCCCTCCCTAAACACAGACTGTTCTCCACAATAGGCGGGCAGATGGAAATGCAGTCCAACACTGCCAGCTCTCGTTCCATGCTGGCTGCTAGGGCTTGTCATTAAGACTTTTTTTCAGTTCTCTTTTAGAAATTGGTTTAAGCCACAGGCAGCAGAGACTGTCTCAGGAGCCACGTCATCTACCAGTGTCTGTGAAGGGAAATGATCGCTGTGCATCACATCATTAGGAAAAATACAACTAAAGCTCAGAGAAGATAACACACATTCAGTCTTAGTTTTATACAGGGAGGATATCATTCAGTTTTCCACTTTGCCTCCCCTTAATTAGCTGTAAGACTAGTAAAAAAAATCTTATCCACAGTCTGACAATATCATGTATAGTTTTTATTGGCTTGTTGTCTCCATTTAGGTTAAATTATATTCAAACTCTCTGCTTTATCTTCCTGCGCCAGTCTCTTAAATAGAAATATTCTACTTTTCTTGTGCATCATGTTTTCACTTTTTCTCTTCTTGGAAACTCTGGAATATCCACTCAATTCAAAATAAAGGGGTTTTTAAGAAGTAGATTCTTGCCGGGGTTTTTTTCTTTTTTGAGAAAGTTAAGAATAAACATGCAGTACATAGAAAGACATCTTGAATTATCAGGTGAAATAATAGTCTTTATTTTTTTTTTATGTGTGATTATTGCCATAAAGGGAGTGGTCAACAGACGTGGAAGAGGAAAGGCAGAAGAACAAGACAAAGGAGAAAAAATGGCAGCACATGCCAGACATGTTGGAAAAAAACCAGATCTGTGAAGCCGGAGGCTGCAGAGTTAGAGCTCAGACTACATGCTGGAAAACTGGCAGTATCACTTTCTCATTTCATTTCTTCCTCAGCATTTTTACTGAAACCAAGCTCTTACAGAACTTAATGTCTCTGTAAAGCTTTTCAAACATTTTATGGTTAGACCTGCTGCTGCTGACAAAGGTCCTGGACACAGGGCTGCATGTGTGCGTGTGCGTGTGTGTGTGTGTGGTTGAAGGATAGTGTGTATGTTGACACTACAGACCCCAAGGAGCAGTCAGGGGAAACACCACTGATCCCTGCTCAGTGTGGTTATCCTGTCTGACACAGAGTAAGAAAACACAGCAACATGGCCCCCTCACCAGCAGACATACTCACCTGAATGTCTACTTTATTGTGTGTGTTTATGTGTGTGTGTAGAGTCCTATTTTCAGTGTTCAGCATCATAAAAAACACACAGCAGATCAAAACTAATATCACATATTTTAATAGGCAGACAGATCCCTAATTGTCTAAATGTCCCTAAACAGGATAATGAATTCAGGGTAATTACAGTTTTCTGAGCCCAATATGCTGCATGTTTTGCTGTAGGACAGAATTTCATTCATTTCAGACAAAAAGTTGTCTCACTCATGCGTAATGGGTCTGCCATACTGATAACGTACTTAAACCTACACACTAGACTCCACATGTGAGTCACAAAAAAATACCTAGAGCACAGAACAATTTACTGCCCTCACACGCAAAAACATGACTGAGTGAAGTCAGAAACCTTTAGTCTTTTTAGTGAAGAGGGTTTGAAACAACTGGAGTTTCCTGGAGTGACCTGCTTTGCTCCACTCTGGCTTACTTATCCTCTTAAACAAAAAATATGGTGATATACTGTATTTTATGTGCAATACCTGTATAGTTTCATTTTTTAAAGCCTTGTTTTGCAGTGCTGCTGTTCTATGCATTGCACTGTTAATAATGCATGGCTCTTTTCTCAGTCACTTGAAGCAACAAAATGGGACGTAATGTAGTTTTGAACTGAGCTGTAGTCCTGAAATCTTCACCAAATCTGACACGATTCTTCTTCTTCTGCGCAAAACTAGTTTTTTGAATTAAAGATGAAGACTACTGCATGAGTTGATGTCAGTCGTGCATATGCTTAGGAAGAGGAAACACTGCTCGGGCTCGTTTTTGTCCCTGAAGGAAGGTGGAGAAGGTCAAATTTCACATAACTAATAGCAAGTCCCAGCACATCTCAAATGTTTACCTGGTCAGAACTGAACAGGCTGAACAGGCAGTGTCATACATCCATGGTACCTACTATCAGTATGGAAACAGATGCTGGACAGGAATCTGTTGGAAATAAGTGTGATTTACAAAGGTAAAAGAAATGTTTCAGTCAATAAGTTACATAGCTCTTAAGGCTATATTATTTTAGAATTTCCTCCATGTCCCAAACGTAGAAATGATTGGTCAACTATAATTTGAACAAATATACTGTGTAAACTAAACTGAGTTCTATTTTGCTTTCATGAGTGGACAGAGACATATTTTTAGGATCAAAGCCCACCATCATTGTTACCATTTCCTTACAGATCAGAAGGTAGTGCCATCCCTTCAAAGTTACACTCTCTCAAATCCCCCTGCCTCAAAGTCTTTTCCCATGGCTTTTAATCCTGATGGAAGATGGTATGAAAATAGATCCTAAGGCTACTTTTGATTACAGACAGCTATGATCCTTTTGATGAATACCAGCAGGTTTATTTCAAAGTCACAAAGCTCTCTCTCTCTCTCTCTCTCTCTCTCTCTCTCTCTCTCTCTCCTTCTTACAGTCCTTATTGTTTAAAAGAAAGTTTTAGATTAAAATAAAAGTTTTCTGGAGGTGATGTGAAGTGACAGAAAAACACCTTGAAGGAAATGTTTTTATGTATCCCACAGGCCTCATCTCTGCAGTGTCAGCACAATGATCAACCACAGAACTGAGTGTCACAAAAAAGATAGAACATGAATCTGAGCCAATCTTTCTACAATGACATTAAAAATGTATTATCATCATAATCATTACCCAAAGCTGTATCTGTAACACTTTTGTTGTAGTGTCTGAATATGATTTAAATGAAGGGACAGCGAGACAAAGCATCTATTCCCCTCTCCGTGTAACACCAGTCTGGGCCTGTCCTCTTCAGCTCAGCCTCCCCGTCTCCCTACCTTCACCCCCACCCACAGCAGACCGCCCATACTCTCTCTTCCCCTCTCAGACCCTGGGTTACTAAGGTCATCTCAGCAAAGCAATATTGAAACCAGCAACACGTAGCAACTTTGTCACATTAATATGTGCGTGCTTAAATTAGTGGTCGATCAGTTTTTCGTCCTTATTTGTGTGTAGTTTACTGTAGTAAGACAAACCTTATTCCTGCTCTAGTACTTTTTATCTCATGCGTGCCACAAGCTGAACAGCATGTTGTTGAGGTTCAGACCTGAAAGTGCAGATGTCATTTCATCTTTTTCTGCTTTCACCAGACTCTCCCACATCACATCAGTTATTTCTTAGCCAGCCAGCTGTGTCCTTTTTTTTTTTTTTTGGTTTTAAAGCTGCTCTCCTGCTTGTTGCAGTGTGAATGTGTGTACGGGGATATGTTACAGCCAGAATTTAAACTGATATTTCGCTCTGAGCACCAGAAACAAATGAAAATATTGCAGAAATTTAATTTTAGGAAAGAAGATTTTTTTTTTTTTTTTTTAAAACTGAAGGAAAATCAGACATGTTCTCTTCCTCCCCTCCTCCATCTGAATCTTACAGTGGACACGTGGAAGGATTTTTTTGGTCATCATGAAGTTTTGAGGCTGGGTGAAAAAAAGAAAGAGAAAACAGGACCAGAGTGGAGGAAAAGAAAAGATTTTTTTCTTTTTTATATTTAGACTCCGCCTCAGCATTGTGACTGGTCAACAAACTCAACGAACTAAGTGTAGACACGCCCTGAGGCTATGTAGTGTGTGTGATGTGTGTTTATATTACAAATAAGAATGAAGAAGGAGGTTAAAGAAAATTAGAGGAGCTGCAGAGAAAGTTATAAAGTAGAAAAAAGGAGACTTTCAAACTGTTGACTTGAAGCCCATTAAGCTTCAAGCAACAGAAGGGGGTTAAAAGAATTAGGGGTAGAGACGAGAAGGTGTGTTTAATGTACGTGTGAGAAAGTGAGACAAGCGCATACCTGTCCCACTGCCCCATGTCAACCCTGGAAGGGCTGGGAGTCAATGTTAGAGGTGGAACCAGCAGAGTGTTTCAACATGTGATCGCATCCATTAGGCTTTGATTTCATTATAAAACCTGCTTTCTGACCAAACATCTCATTCCTTTGGTGTTTGATCAGTGCAGTGATCTATAGCTTCAAAGTATTTAAACACATTTACATGATTTACCTGCAATAACCCATTCAAATATGAATTTCAATCATTCATCTATAGGCTAAAATTGTTTGTTAAGCCGTGCAGAAATGTTGCTTTTCTTTGCAAGTCATGGCTACACAGGGTTTTATAGAACTGTTGGAATGCAGGAGGCATTGCTGTGATATCAGGTACAGATCATCAGGTCAGATTTCTCACTTATACATGAACTTTAGACATTCATGGTCCCCTGACAATGAATGTAAATGACATTAATGATTCCCTTGGTTTTCTCTGGTGTCACCATGAGAGCTTCACATTTTGGCTGAAATGCTTCAACCGCCATGATATTTGGCACAAGTATTTGTCCTCTTTCAGAATCATTTGTGATGACTTTGCTATTCATCACTTGTCTCTGTGACCATGGTAGGATGATGACATTAGCATTTAGCCCAAAGCACCGCTGCACCTCAGTACAGTCTCAGAGCTGGCAGCTTTGCTAATTCAACTTTTCAGTTACAAAAAGATTTAAATGTGAAAGAAATGTTGCAGCAGAGCTACAGATTGAGAGCAAAATGGCAAAATCCTAAATCCCTTCCTCCACACGACCTCCAGAAAAACATCATGAAGATAAATAGGCTCAGATGCCTCCTCCTGTTTTTCATTCTATCTGTGTTTGTGTTTGAGGACAGAGGCACCAAGAGAAAGGGGAATAAAAAGACATCATGCAACAAAGAGAAGATCAGGAAAAGAATGACCAAAATAAGACAAACTAAGAAATAAAGTGATTCAAATGAGAAGGATAAGAAAAGAAAGATCAGGGAAGTAGAGGGAGGAAAGCAGAGGCAGTAGATTCTAACCAGATGCAGGACTTTTCACAGTGGACGTCAGCCAACAGGCATGTACTCATGCTTTAGCTATGTCATGGGCTGCCTGCTCTACCCTTAAACCTCCTCCCCCCTTCACTCTATTTCTTTTAACCTCTCTCTCGCTCCCTTCTCTCAGACTCTAAACCTTATATTACCACCCCCAGCTCCCTTCATTGTGATTGAAATGAAGGGAGCTTGCAACATCTGACTCATTCACATAGTGTATAAACAGAAAATATATACAGAGCAGAAAATATCAGAAACTTTGTGTGTGTGTGTGTGTGTTGTCATGAAGTTTGTCTACTTATAGAAATAAGTAGAACAGTTAATTTAAAGGATGTTGCTTTAAGATACAACTGGTATCAAGTAAACCTACAACTATGTTTTATGACTTTTGTCTGACTAAGTGAATTTGAACAGATGCACAGGCTAGCATTTGCTATGATGGTGATTTTCCATTGAGCACTGATGACATGAAAGAGAGAGAGAGAAACAGAGAGGGAGAGATCTCCAGAAAGAGAGAGAGAGAGAGAGTGGGAAGGACTAGACAACAGAAACTGGGGGAAAAAAGAGAGATCTGTAATTCTCAAATGGAATTTCCTCCATCATCAGCCAAACCTCCAAATGTAACCAGCAGAGGAGGTCAACACACACACACACACATACACTCACCCATTTAGTTTGGTAGAGCTAGTGGCCTACATACACTGTAGATCAACCTACACCCCTCCTATAGTTAGAGTTCCCAAACCAAATCTACATTAACTAATTCTGGAGTGCATCTGGGGTTTGGTGAAAGGTTTTACTCCCTCACGAACATTTTCACAGCACGTATTTTGACTTGAAAAGAAAAGGTGTAAATTTTTTTAGCATAAACTTGTAAACAGCATCAGGCAACACCACAACCAGTCATTAGAGGTAGAAAGGTAGTTCAAGGATATAATGCAGTCCTAAAACAACAACAAGGGGCCCACCTCACCTATCGCATGATGATGTCACTGGATCCTTCCATCCGACCAGGTTGGTGGGGGGTGCGGACTTTAATAATGACCCTAATGTGGGAAGTGCAGCTCCTGCCACTTTAAGACTCATGTGCTGGCCACATGGCTCCATAAGGATGTAATGGGTTCCTGGTGTTTTCATTGGGGATGGACACAAACATGAATTTACTCTTTCTCTAGTATGTGCATGTAGACAAACACCAAGAAATCATATGGTGCATGTCCTCACATACTTCCGTACCCACCACAGCCATTTTGCATAAAGATAACTGCAGTAATGTTGGGGGCGGTATGGGCTGCTGGGTATCTGATCACTAACCATGACTAACATCAGCTTAAACATGGTGCTGCTGACATCCACACACCAACACAAATACGTGCTGGACTATCAGGCTAAAACACATATTTGCATCACCCTGTGTGCCTAGAGGCAGTGTTTTTTTTTTTTATATGCAAAGCGACAAATTCTGAGTTTATACAGGAAACATTAAAACATTTCAGGCTGCACTACAAGCTCCTATGGAGGAGTCTGTCATTTCTTGCAAGCACTTATTAGCAATTAGCAACATGACCCCCTTCTGTGCAAGTCCTGCTGTTCCTGGTGCCTACATGTCATAAATTTCACTGAACAAAATCTAAGTGTCTAATACTCTTCTGTGATTATAGTATATAATCTACAGTATGAGCAGACACATGCAGTTTTTACATCTAGTAATGTACTTTGATTCTTTGATTGCTTTTCTTGTGTTTGCCTTATCACTACACTGCATACGTTCCCTCCATGTGAATCTGTGTAGTTTTAAAGGCATCACCTTATTGTAGCAACATGTAATAGGCCTCACCTGCACAAACCACAAGCCACCATGAGACCATGCTGTCTGTGAGCACTGTAAAAACTATACTAAGTCAGCCACCAACTTCCAAACAAATTACCTGTGCTTACAGCCGCTCTGCAGGAAGACATCTGGGGTTTGTCTGCAGCAAGCCACATTTTCCCCAATTAGTGTACTCCACTTTCCAAAATGAAGTCTCCCTAATGCTCCAGGTGTATTGTAACACAGGGACTGTCATCTAAGAAAGCATGGTTGATTTTGGTTACTTTCAAAAACAGAATCATGGATATACATGCATATATGTAGCTGATGTATTTTACTATGTATTATATTGTTCAGTATGTAGTTATTATTGTTTTAATGCCAATTTTTAACATACAGCACTTGTGAGGGTTACTTTCAGGCAAAGGCAGGTTCAACTTGCAGCAGAGAGGAGGGACTTCATGCTGCAGCAATGGATTGGCCTCCCCCCATGTCATTTAAGTGAAATATTACACCCAAATGCAATAAGATTAAAACTACATATCCAAGCTTTCCTTTTTTTACAGCCCCCTCCTAAATATCGATAGCTTCAAACCTGTATCTTTAAAACTGTTCTCTGCAGTAACTTGAGTTTCCCTTTTTCTCTCCTTTTGTTTGGCGGTGCTCAGTGTTTTCTCTGGACTGTAAACCCTAACATTTGGACTGTGATCTAAAACTGTGGATCCAGACAAGCTGTGCTACAGGCAGAGAGGGAGAGTGAGACAGAGAGAGAGAAGTGATGATGTGGAGCTTGTACAGTCCGAGAGTCAGATTGAGGTGGATTTGTAAAGAAGGACAAAGACATGGGGAGGGATGAGTATGTCACGGTTTCTGCTAGTGTGTATGTAAGACATACTCTAACTTTCTAAATAATTCGACTTTTTGAAAACCAGAAGTCAGCCTAAGTTATTTGTTATATAGTTTGATAAGCACTGAAACAGATCAGTTATTTGCCTCAGTTCAGGAAAATCATATTAAACACTGGTCACATTCATCACAGATCCCATTATGAAATAATGAGCTACAATGCTTGGCTAACATAGTTTATTTAAGCCCATGTCATTAAGAGTTTGTTAATCAAATAAGGTTTCTTTTTTGAAAGAAAAACATATATTTTTCTGGGTCCTGACTTTGGATTAGACTTCCTTATATCAGGCTCCTCTGCATCCCAGCTCCTTTTGAAGAAGATAGTATGTTGGGGAGGGTAAATGTCAGAAATGACTGTGTAGAGCATCATCAAAATGACCTTTAACCTTGTTAAAAGGCTATTTAAGAATTACAAATATGCAAATAAAAATCTATTATAAATTAGGAAGCTTTGCCCACAGCTGCTAGGATCTTGTAACACTGACTGGTTTACCTGCTGCCAATAAAAGATGTCTTCCACTCAGCCCTCCTCCGCCTGGCCCAGTGGGTGGAAAAAATGACACAGCAGCAGACTGAACTGCTGTGGAGGTAACGCTTCCCTCAGACAGACCGATCGAATAGGGACAAAAAAGACTTACTTTTCCAGGTTTTATTCAGAATAGGTTACTTTCCCTTTACTGAATATAATCCAAAGAGAGAAGAGACTGTGTCTTTACTCACTGTAACCTACTGACATCTTGTTTGAGTCAAAGAAATGTGTTAAGGCCTTCAAGCATTCATGTCTGGGATACAGATCAATGATGGATCAATCCAGTGTCATAAAGGAAAAAGAAGAATAGTGATCATGCTTCATATATCATCTACATATATCTCTGACATGACCAGCTGAACATCTAAAAGGGTTTCAGCTCTGACAGTGATGCTCTCTGTCCTCAGGCCGCACTGTTTTACCACGGGCTCAGGGAGGTTTAAGAGACTTGCTGCCCTCTCTAAACACCCCTGTGAGTTTCATGTGGCAGGTGGAGGTTTGAGTGGAAGCAGGTGGCAGATTGTTAAAGGCAAACACTCATTTGAGCCCATAACCCAGCAAATGTGGGCACTATCCAACTATACCAACCCATCTCTGCAGAGATGAGCAGATTCTGGCCTGAGATGGACATTACACAAATTTGAGTTGGTCTCATGGAGTCGATTATAGCTACAATAACTATATTTTTATGACTTATTTTACATATTTCACCAATAAATTCTCAAACATAAACCACAGCTTGATGTCAAAATATTTCCATTTAATTTTTGTAATATTACAAGTTTCAACCAAGGTTCTTATTTTAATTACAACCAGAGTATTTTAAGGTTTTCCCAAGCTTCTAACCATATAACATAATCTCCATCAGTGAATTAAGTTTTATCATATATTTGTAGCCGTACTAATAACATGGTCCTAAGGATGGCAAAGTTTGTTGGTTGGTTCACCACTTTGGTCCAGGCTCTCAACAACTATTGAGTGGATTACCATGGTCTATGGTCTTGGCACACAGATTCATGGTCCTCTCAGGATAAATTGTAATCACTTTGGCGACACAGCAGAGGATAGCAATGTTTTTTATATTCTAGGCTTATTAACCATATTATGGTTTCAACTCTTTCTGGTTATGACTTGATATCTTCTCTCCCATATTTTCAGATGTTTAATCTCAGTCATGATTAAGTCATTATCCCAACATATATTTGTATAGCAACATGAAATATGTAAAAATGTTTTCTCCTGCAGCAGAAGCCTTGCATAGCTTTACAAGATCCAACTATTTTGTAGACCGTTTTTGTCCTGCCCATCTGTGAAATCATTCAATTTGCAGAGGCAGCCTGGAGGAGTCGTATAACTTCCTTGTTGTCTTACTGACTGCAGCCGTAAAGCCAGAGAGGCCAGGGGCTGGAGTCCTCCCTGACAGAAACTCACAGACTGTGGGACCATAGTTGAATGTAAGGAGATTAGGTTGAATTTTAATGTACAATGCAAGTGAAACCAGATTAACAGTAGTTAACACAGAGATATAAGCAATACAGCAATGTGAGAAAGATACACTTGTTTTTAGTCCTTTGAGCAGCCAGTAAAGTGAAATGTACAGATTGAAAAATAAGTTCACAAATGTCTGAGCTGATGGATCAGGGAGCATGAGGAATAACTGAGGAGGTGTCATTTCAAATGTCTCCCCTACCCTGTCCTTTTACAGGACATGGAAGGCTTGAGGTCAGGCATGAAGGGGCGGCATATGTGAGACTTTAAGTGATGCGTAGATGGTTTTTTTTTTTTTCCTCCTCAACTCTGACCTTACCATTATGACTCCTGTTTGCCACCCATCATTCTCACTGCAGGGGCCTTGGGGAAGATAGAAACAGGGAAAGAGAGAGGACTGGAAAAAAGGTTTAGCTTTTCCTCTGACATTGCAGCCGTTTAGTCTACCAAACAATATCTGCAGAGGGAACTATTCAGGAGCAGCTGAAGTCATGGAAGCAATATTATTGTGGTATGTGGGCCTGGGACTGAAGGGAAACAGCAGTTTCCATACTGGAAAAAAGAACTGTAGAGATTCCTCCCACCTTGGCCAGTCGACATCCATCATACCAAAATAAAACTGCAGGAACCAGAGTGATTTTAAAGAGGTGGAGTTATTGTAGAGGAGTGATGGGAGGAGCTAAAGATGTTGAGGTGTCAGATTTCTCTAAGAATTAATATTAATACCACAGCTTGTCATACTGAGGGCTTTGCTGAGGTCATTGCCTGAACACCAAATTTACTTATCAGTCTAACTCTGTGGTTTGAAAAGAATACGAAGCAGTAGTTTCTATGGAGTATCCTCAGTCTTAGATGCTTTTCATCCATTAAAGCTGGTTAACCCTTTCATCTTTTTCCATGTTGTTTCATTTTCAAACTGTGCAAGGGTTGGTAATGGGTAGAGTGCATTGACTCTCTTCTCTCTGGTCTGTCATCTGGGCATTTGAGTGCATTTTCCCAGATGTGTAATAATATACGACAGTGTTGAACTTACCCCTAACCAGCCAGCAAGCGGGCGAGCAAGCAAGCGAGAGAGAGGGAGAGAGAGAGAGAGAGAGAGAGAGAGAGAAAGAGAAAGAGAACGAGCGAGAGACAGTCCAGACAGCTGAACTCACTTAAATGTGTTCCTCATGTGTGCTGTAATGTGGAAAAGATTTCAGTGCTCCCCTCCACTCTCCATAACTGAGCTCAGCTTAACCCTTCAATAGCCAGTAGGAGCAATAAAACTGTTTAGTGTAGGCCCCGTATTCTCCATCTCTCTTTCTTGTCTCTTAACATGACAGTCTGTGTGCATCAAGCATTTGCTTACACAGACCACCATAGAGACATATACATATAACACCGTTACATATAATAAATGGTATATAAATATATTTTGGCTACCACTGAGATAAAAATAGAAAATTACATATACAAATTATGGATTTTTGGATTTTATAAATTTTGCTTTTGATACAAAAATGGTAGTGGCATGAGGTAAATCAATGATGCACAAACTGACATAAAGTAGCTAGTATAATTCTCTGTTTCTCTGCTTTGAAACTACAACAGTTATTATCTGATGTGGAACAAATAAGAGAATTCTTTTCACCTGAGTGTGTGAGGTTTAAAAGCCAGCTGGGATCCAAATAGTATAAATTACTTATAGTAGTGTTAAGAATGATTTACAGATCGGTTGCTGTAAATATAGACAAGGTGAACTATTTCAGATATATGTCCACGTAACGAGAATGACCTAAATGAAGGGGTCATAATCAGGGCTCTGTAATAAATGCCATATGGAAGTAACTGCCAGTTTTGAAAAAAATACTTTTTTAATTTGTCAGGGCCATCATTTACTTTGTGTTTCACAGTTTGCCAGAAAAAAAAAAAGATCGGCAGTCCCTGGTTGATGTTATTATGATGATGAAAGCAACTAACAAGATGTGGCTGAACAAAATAAACTTCATGCTACGTTTTGTCATATTGAGAACAATCCTTCTGACTGCCATTTACAATATGTGTCCACCAAAACCTGGACTGAACTGTGTCAAACAATGTTCCTTACCTCAACCCTACTTTGCATATTTATGCAGCCTGAAACTCCTATGAGCTTAAACTCTTATGAGCTTAACTTTTTTTTCCTCTCTAAAACCACGACCCAGCTCTATCTAGCAATTAACTGCCTGCTGTGGACTTTGGTGACATTGTATGGGGATATTTCTGTCACGATTATTATGCGTTTGCTGACCAGACTGTGAGTCATGTGGACACACAGGCAAATCTAACCATGTGTTAGTCCCAGCCAAGGGAGGTTCCCTACAGCACTTTGATTTTCACCCTCCTGCCTTCTGCTTTTTTCATCCGATTCTCACGTTCTTTCTCATTACTTTATCTTTTTCATTGACAGAAAGACTTTTAGAGGGGAAATGTTTACACTTCACTTAGATGTATCCTCGGAATTACAGTATTAAAAAGCAGGATAAAGCATTATTCAGTAGAGCTTCAGTTTGGAAAAAAAAACCTGTACTCCCTGGGTCCCACACTCCGTCCCTGCACCCACCCTCAGTCTCTTCAATAACCCCGCCTACCTCAACTCTAAAGACCAAAGAAATCTATTCCAGTGGAAACTGTCTGTAGATGTGGTAACCTTCGGGAGTGAAGACAGAGGAACAGTGACAACGAGATCACGGTGAAGGCAGGGGGAGACACTGAAACGATACGAAAAATATGGGGTAGGAGGGAAAACAGAAAAATCAAGAGGAGGAATGGAATCAGTGAGAAAAGGCTCCAAACACATTGAGACATCCCAAACTTGGCTGGGGTGTTGTATAATTTAAAGCACTTAGAGTAAATGAGTGCTCCTTAAAAAGCCTGGCCTCTCCTTTGCTGGTTCTCCCCCAGTTCCTTCCTTCCTGGGTGCTACAGAGTCAGTGAGCAGGGGGAATAATGCCAGTGGCCTCTGAATCCTGATCAGACCTGTTGGGCCAAAAACACAGCTGAATTCTTTTACTTATTCTGAGTTTTTGATTGTGCTTTAGACTTGTGCATGTGTAAGCACTTTCAGGTCCTCTTGTCAGACACATGGAAGAGAGTGATTCACTCATCCATTATCTATACCCGCTTAGTCCTATTTAGGGTCACAGGGATCTGCTGGAGCCTATCCCAGCTCTCTTTGGGTGAAAGGCAGGGGTCCACCCTGGACAGGTCACCAGTCCATCACAGGGCCACATAGAGACCAACAACCTCACACACTCACACTCACTCCTATGGGCAATTTAGAGTCACCAATCAACCTGACATACATGTTTTTGGACTGTGGGAGGAAACCAGAGTACCTGGGGAAAACCCACACAAGCACAGGGGGAACATGCAGACTCCACACAGAACCAGCAACCTTCTAGCTGTGAGGCAACATTGGTAACCACTCATCCACCGTGCTGCCACAGAGAACAAAATACCTTTAAACCCACATTTTAGCAGAGAACTTAAACTTTCCAAAGGTGTAAAATATATTGCAGTGAATTTAAGGGAAATGTGTGTAAAATTTATAAGCATCAAAGAAATCGGTCTAATATAACATGTTCAAGCAGTGGCATGAGGTGGCTAATGTTAGCAAACTATTGCAAAAGACTGCTGTATTATGAACTATAATGTTGTACATGCTTATTCACTGTCTTGCTGAGAGACGTGTTAATTACTGAGCTGTAGAGTTTCGGGTTGGTGTGATTGGTTACCTTTTTCACATAATTGGGCTGGCTGTTCTCCCTCCACTTCCAATATTTGTGCTAAACTAACCTATTGTGTCATTCCATATTTAATCTGTCTAAATACAGTTTAGCCAATTGGGCCACTAGAAATCAATATCTAATGGCCCAGGGCCTTGTTAAAACTCTCTATAGCTATTTGGTGCTATGATATCAGAAAGCTGCTGCTGCTGATTCCCAATTCACAACCACACCACATGTTAAAAACGATAATTGATTAGTTTTAACAAAGGTGTTTTTAGCAAAGACAGGCTGAGTTGGATAGTTCATCCTGCTGTATTCCTGTGTGGAAAGTTTATTGCAAGTGTTCAGAGTAGAGAAAGAGAAAAACGGCCTGGAATATAAACTGTAATTTAAAAACCCCTGCCAACCCTGCAAATGTCTGCTGCTGATGTGTGGGTGTGGGTGTGTGTGTGTATGTGTACGTATGTGTGTGAGTGTGTGTGCATGCAGTGCCCTTTTTAATTAGTGCCTATCCCTGTGTGTGAGTGTCACAGAGCGCGGTGTGTCTGGATCTTTTTTATCCAGCCCTCTGTGCTTCCTTTAACTCTCAACCAGTTTTTTTTTTTTTTATCTTTTCTCGTCTGCCTTCTCTGCCTTTGCTTTAGTCGCTGAAAGGTGTGTGTGTGTGCTCCTCCTCTTTAATCACAAACTTTTTCTCAGCATCCATCACCAAACTTCCTCTAAGGACAGCTGCTGGTGTCTGAGTGTGTGGGCTGCACATCGAACCTACTCACTATATTTCACTGTAGGAAAAAAAGCAAGTCGTGTCCCCCAAGTGTTACTCGTTCTGGGGGCACAGTTTAACACTAGCAGCTTTTATAAAGTGTGATCTGCAAAGAAAATGTGAGTCACACATCCATTAAGTTGAGCTTCTATATTTTGCATATTATTACAATATACGTTTTAAAATTCACTATGGCATTTTTTATTCCTTAGATCCCCACACAGATCTAAGATTTGCATATTCTACATTAAAATGTTTTATCATCCAAGATACTGATATTAGGAGTGGCTAATTTTCATGTGTTTCATCAGTTTTCATGTTAACATCCAATCTCTTTTGTCATTTATAGCAACAATATGGCATAATATCATTAAATATATTTTAGTATTTTGCAATAGTGCTAGATCTCCATCTAAACAGCAGTTGATCAAATCTTGTCCGTTGCTGTCTGTTTCTTACCAACTGGCCAACAGGTGGACAGCCACCTTTGACCTGAGAGGATCCGCTCCTCCCACAATCCTTAGTGCTTTTCTTCTGCATCAGAATGGAAATATAAGACTCAGTGAGTGACGCCAGCGAGGAAACGACTTAGGCAGCCAATCAGAGTAGAGCACATCTGGAGGAGTCTGTCTGCAGGCCCAGCTGGCAGCACTATGGGAGACAGCAGAAGATAAGAGCAAGATGTTAGATTCAAAATGGCTGAATAATTTCTCAAAAAAGTATTGAAGTAGAACAAAGAATAAAACTATAACTTGGTTATATTTCACATTGTTCCCTTAACTGTCCTTTACTATTTGTCTTAGAAATCAGTTTGCTTCTTTGAAAAACAACATTAAAGGCAATGAGTTTTTAATCATTACATTTTACTTTTAACAGTAACTGTTTAACTTAGATTGGGGAAACAGATTCATTTACAGTTGTTTCATAGAAATTCGATGCAATATGTCTGAATGGTTTAAAAATTGCAGTACAGTTACTGAAGCCATCAGCTGTCACACTGCAACAAACTGGAGCAGCAACAATAACCACCACTGCCCTTTAGTCAAGAAACAGACCTCTGCCTGCAGTTTGCAGGACACCCTCACATTCTTGAGGAAAAGAGGCTTGGTCATTTGCAGATATTTAGTGGACAGTTTAGTAAAATGAGAAACCGTGGATGCTTTGGAGTATTTTAAATTCAAGTTAAAGTTTTGGTCTTTTTTTTAATTTAGATGCATCTGCTGTCCTTCGTATGACTCATTAGTTTCAGAATGAAATGCCATTTTTCATCATCTATAACCTTCTAATAAATGTTTAAAAAAATAATCATGTTTTTGAATGTCTACAATGATCATCTAATCACTGGGATAAAACATTAAAACATAAAACTCTGATGATGTGGAGCTTTGCAGCCATCTTTGATTTCCTACGCCGCCTGTCTGGTCTCTCCAGCTACTTCAGCTCCTCAGCAAACATGAGAATGTAACTCTGCAGTGACTGGGAGCTCTGCCATCTTTAAAACACATTTCATCTCGCTCACCACGCCTCTTCTTTTTTCTTTCTTTCTACTTTGACTTAGGGAAGACTTGAGGTGAAGTTGTTTGGATTGTCCAACAGTGAATGATAAAAAAATGGACAGGAAAAGAAGAGATAGGCAGATATATATATGTCAGTAAACTGCAAGATAAAGTATCTGCAGTATATGTAGTTATTATAGATACAAAATAAAAGCCCAGAAAAATGCTCATCCAAACTCACTAGAATGGGGCAGTAGCAGTAATTGCCTATTCCACCTGTACCATTTTGCTTGTCAGTGGAAGGCTTTACATGTTTAGTGTACATCTGTGATTTAATATGCAATGAAGGCTCACATGCCTTTTCCTTATTAAACAGATAGATTAAAATTGCGTTTGATGTAGATAAATACTTATATATATGGTTCAACTTGACCGAATTACTAACTGACTGCACTGTTTACTCCAGAAATTTTTCCCACATGTATTGAGACCTGCCTATACTGTGCAGCAACTTTACTTCTTAAAAATCTTAAATGTTTTTGATTTGGTCTTCCTCCATCAGTAGATATTCTCTTTTAATGGTGAAAAGACATTTGGCATCCAAATGCTCAAATGTGGAGTGCATTATTGCATTTCTCTGTTTAAGATGATGTTCATGCTGTGTGCTTTATTGACTGGAATGGGCAGTGGGTGTGTAACATAAGGCAGCGTGAGGACCACAAGTGTGTCTTGTTGAGGCGGTATAGAGCGGATGACATGTCTGGTCATGTGAGCAGGTAAGAGCTGCTCGGAGGGTGAGGGGCGTGTGGGCTGAAGCTTTCCTTCACACCTGTCTTTTGTCAGACTGGAGCTCCAGCCTTGTTCATGTGGTGCATGTGAGCCACTGCATTCCACTGGTAGACTTTGGCTGAGTGAAAGCTTCATTGCTTTTTTGCTTTGGAACAGAAATCAGAAATGGGTGTGAACTGTTACAGAAAGTTCAGATGCAGGAACAAGAAATCCATTTTATTCTTATTTTCACAGTAAAATAATTGTTGGAGATTATTTGGGAAAAGGTTGGTGCATATGGTCTGCACTTGTGTAGCAAAAATGAACTATGATACAAATTAGAATGGCTTCCAAATCAATGAGAAACAAGGTTGAAGTATCATATTCTCTCAGTGAACCCGCGCGTAAAAACGCCACGCAATGAAGCAAATTACAATAAAATCCGCTTCAGCTTTAATTTCATAGAAAATCCTAAATTCTCCTATAAACTTATTTCTTCTATCAAATCCAACGCAGGAGAGAAGCCTCTCGGTGCCACCTGATGCCAGAAAGACGCACTAAACCGGGCACATTTTACGCACAAACCTAAACGGCTGGCAGGGTTGAACACTAGGCGCCAGTCTCAGTACTGACACTCCGGATTCACTGCAACCCCTTGAAGAGGGGGAAATCGTAGGCCTTCTTCTCCCTTTTAAACGTCGACGTTGTCCACGTCCTCAAAAAGAATGGACCTAATTAAAACGTTGTACTCGTCATCATCTCCAAAGCTTTGCCAAACGCTTTCTGGTGGAGAGGAGGCTGGGAGATGCAGGACCACATGACTGACTCTGAGCTGCAGAGGGATGGGAGTCAGATTGGGTTTCTTGTCTCTCATTGGTCGGTGGGCTGACTTTTGACACGCAGACCAGGGACCCTCCTGCCGTATAAATAGGCCTGATAGAACTTTATTATTCTAGCATCACGGCAGCAGTTTCTGCTAAGTTTGGAGTTACTCGCGTCACCACAACTGTATGCCTGCTTGAAGGTGGTTTAAAAACAGGGGCTCAGCAGCACAAGGAGTCTGCATGTCTGTTTAGACATGCTCAGCTTTGTGGATACCCGGATTCTGTTGCTGCTTGCAGTAACTTCATACCTAGCATCATGTCAATGTAAGTTTCAATATCTGCTCTTTCTCTGTGGTGGATATTTTTTTTTCGGGTCCCACTGCTTGAGGATCTTGCGCTTGGCTTTTGTTTTGGGACTTACATCAAGGTCAACCTGAAGAAGCTCAAAGCACTGCTGAATTAAACTCAACGGATTGAGCTCATGCAGAGGATTCTTCTGTTGTTTTTTTTTCCCTAAGGATACAAATATTATTTGATTAGTTTCCCGAGAGGGAGAAGTTACACTGCTGAAAAGAGTTTTTGTTGCTTTGACAGAGTCAGCTTAGCTTAGTGTATCTGCAAAGCTTTTAATGCATGTGGAGAAATGAAACTAGCCTAGTTGTGGATTTTTCTTTAAGACTTAGGTTGAAAAACTTTTTGGGGCGTTGTACACATTGTTCCATCCAGATGTCCAGGGTATGAAGCTTTATTATAGGAAACTGTAATGTCTCCCCCTGGTGGCCGTGGGTGCAAACATCTACTTGGCATCAATTTTCTCCCCTTCAAAAGATTTGTTTATCAAAGCTTAAGTAGGAATGACAATAAATTATAAAATGTTTCCGTTTTTATAAATATTTTTAAACTACATAAACTTGTCTCTGACTTTCTGCAGTTGGTTGTATAGTTTAACAAATCATGACGTTTTGCAGATAAGAAGACAAGATATGCAGCATAAAGTTAAACTTTTTTCATTCCAGTAATCCATCAAATAGGAAAATAATTAACCTCACATCACTTTGAATGTCCAGGTACGCCACCTTGTGGTCCAGATTTGACATGATAAGTTAAGGGTTCATTGGGAGGTTCCAGCTGTGCCAAAACGAGCCATGACAAGGTGGTCCAGATTCAGAGAGGGCAGCTGGTGTCCTCCTGTGAGAAGGTGTAGACGAGAGATACAAACATCAGCCACCACTGAAGGATGCAGTCATCAGAAGATCAAAATGAAAGCAGATTACTAATTTAGTATAGCACAAGTCATAACACCTGGGCTCAAATTCACCTATTGCCCACAAATCTATCACATAATGATAATATTTTAGCACAAGTGACATCAGATCAATAAGATCAATAAGCGCTGTACATTACAAATGCTGTAGTTTGTAGTTTGCAGTAGCAGGCCAAATATTCCTGTCCCAAGGGCATCAACTACCTGTTTAGACCTGTTAGCAGCCAGAGCCTTCAAATCTGGAATCTTACTGAACGCTAAGATCCACATTCATTACAGAGGCAGTTTGAAGAGGTTTGCTGTGATAGACAAGGGCCTTGTTTAACATTTTCTAGCAAAAGGCAAAAATGTTCTAACAGTCCCAAACCCCGGCACAGTGTTTGTACCCTGGATGAGTGTGTGGCCCAGGTTTCTATTTCTCCCTACATATTCTCTAAGTTGTAGGTTTCCTTGCACATAGGATTACTGGAATTTAACATGTGTAATATGCCCTTTTTTGAACAAAGAAAATTCAGTCTGCATAATAGTTATCTCCAGTCGAGTGTGTTCACCTTTTTTCATGCAAAGTGACAAACCCTGTATGAAGAAGTTAACGCATGAAACAAGTAGCTGCATGGAAATGACATTGTTTCTTTTTCAGGTGACTGTTTTGTTCTTAAGATGATCTAACGGAGTATCCCCTTTTCTCTCCCCACCTTTCTCTCTCTTCCTCTCCTCCATCTCCTCAACACCACAGCCTCGGTTAGTACACATGCACACAACCATGGAAGCAACAACATCTTAAAGTCAGCTTTACCTTGTCACTTTGTCTTTTGCCTTTTAAACGCTGATAAATGTTCCATGAAAGGAGAGACATGTCGGTTGTTCTTGACCCTTTGAGCAATCTCAACAATGCGCAGAGCATTTCACTTAGGAATTTTCTGCCCCTGAACTAAAGTTATTTCTTGCAGTTTTCCTTCCTGTCCATGAGTAGGTGAGGGTCCTATTGGCTAAAGTTTGTGTCAGTGAAAGCTAAAACCGTCGTGCTGAGGCACCCTTAGAGCCTGGTACAAAGGATCTTTTCTGTGGACAGAAGAGAGGGGGCAGACGGAGGTTTGCCCCTAACAGCTTCTGTAGCTTTGGGTCAGTTTGAAATCTTCTTCTGCTCCTTGATTTGGATTTAAAATAGCTATCAAAAGCTGATCTCTGACCAGGTACAAAAGATTGAAATCTTCAGCTCAGATAAAATTTGAAAGCCAAAAATGACTAAATTATTCGTTTGTGTAAGCCTGGGGCTCCTATAATGAAATCACTGTTGAAATGATTCTGCTCATATGTGAGATTGCTTAAAATGAAACACCTCTGAGTATGGTGTTTGCTGCTTCAGCCACAGCATTAGAATATTTTACAAGTTGCAGTACACACTCTGTGGTTCTGGTAACATTTAAGAACTTCTATTGCTGAATCCATGAACTAACATGCTCTTACTTATAAGAGGTTGTTGAGTTTGATATGGGACAGCGTTTATTTCATTAAGCATCTCTGTTCACATGTTGATCACATGCACATTGCTCTCAAGTGCTTTCATTTTAATTCGAGCATCTACATCAGCACATTTTCTGTATTATTGTGCTAGTACCACATCATATTTGCATGACTTAGCTTCTTTTTTTCCACAATGGCTACTTATCGTTTTTAGTTTACGCAAAAGCTAAAAAGGCTGAGTGTTTGATATAGCCTACGTGTTCAGTGACTTGAGAAACCCCGAAAAGACTGAATAAATAAATCTTACATTTATTTATCTTCTTTTCTATTTAGGAGGGAGTCAAGGTGAGCACATCATATGTGTCATTTTTCACCTGGAATGTGGCATATCAGACATAAAGCATAGTTAAGATTGGTAAAGATCAGAGGGCACTAAAATGCTTGTCTTTGCACCATAAACTCGTGCACAGTTTATTGATATCAACATATACCAGAGCATTTGAGAATAATTCAAATCTGGTTTCTGATTTGCTTTTAGTCGCAGTATATTTAGTTTAGTACATGCAACACTGGCCTGCTTTGCTAGAAGAATATTTTGGGGCTGACATGATGTTAAAGCAATAAACTGAGCCATCTGCTCTATGTTTTGGTCTGACTGAGTCATCCCTCTACCACAGGGTCTCAGAGGAGACAAAGGACCTCGAGGTGACAGGGTAAGCTGAACCTAACTGAACTCTTCTGCCTTTGATCAAACAAGCATTTCCAAATATGTATTTGATTATGTGTGTTTATGAAGCATCCTTGGCACACTGTTTCTTGACGTCATTTGACCTTCTAACCTCATGTGACCACACCTCTTTGTTTACATCAGCCATAGGCCTAGTGTTTACAGACAATAATAGTAACCTGAATGGCTGTTAGGTACTACATAAAATTGCTGCTTGATTTTTTTTTTTAACAGTACCACATACTCTCCTCTGTTGCTGAAATCAATAAGACGGTTTTTGACAGTGGTTAAACATTATCTAGTTATCTATTTACTTATCCATTGAATTCTGAAACCACACTGAGCTCACGAGAAATTAGTCTTCTAGTTCCTGTATAGTTCACAGAAGTCACTTTGTTGCAGCATCCTCAGATATTAACAGCTGTTCAGGGTGTTTACTTATTATCTCACCTTTGTTTTACAGGGTCCTCAGGGCCCAAATGGAAAAGATGGCAAACCCGGACTCCCTGGACCCCCTGGCCCCGCTGGTCCCCCTGGACCCCCTGGACTCGGAGGAGTAAGTATGCTGTTTATATTCGCAAAAGAGCCAACCTGGATTAGCAGATTATTATAAATGGGGTCCAAAAACTTTGATAATGCTGTAGTTTGATTTTCAATATGCAAACTGTGCAGGATAAGCAGCAAAAGTTGTCCATGTGATGCAGGACTCATATTCAATATACTGAGGACTGCCGGCCTGACAACACTCATGCTGCTGTGTCACCCTGACAAGTCCTAAAAAACATTCCTAATTTTATTATTGACCTCTGTTGACCTCCCTGTCTTATTGAAGATGTCATAACCTTATAACCTTTAACCTTTTTTAACCGTATGTCCCTAATGCCTTTTTAAAAGAAAACACATGCACGATACACAACCTAGTTACTAGTGTTACTATTAATTTTTCTTAAGTTTACAGATTCTAAAAATGTTTGAAACCTGAATGAATAATATTCTTGTCTAATAGTTTCTGATATATTATATCTATAGAGACTTATAAGTGTGTAATCGGGGTAATTAATCTATTGTTGCCTTCCAACAGAACTTTGCTGCTCAGTATGATGGCGCAAAAGGTCCTGATCCCGGCCCTGGACCCATGGTGAGGGCCCCTGTCTTTCTGGCCCCCACACACCCACAAACACAAATATATACACATATAAACACACATCACTGTTTGTAACACTAAAGCAACCATTTCCAGAAACACATGCCAACGCTTGATAAGATTCTTGTGTTTCATGTTTGAATTTTGATTCTAGTCAGTTTGAATCATGCTCATAATACAGTGACCTGCAATAACTTCATTTTAGTAATTTATCATTTATTTGATTCTTCTTTTCAGGGTATGATGGGTGCTAGAGGCCCTCCCGGACCTCCTGGACCCCCTGTAAGTACAAGCCCCCACTGCAAATTTATCCAATATATTGATCTGATCAAACTTGACTGATTACTCATGCTTAAAATAGGAATTGGCTCTGGCACTTGTCATATTGTTTACATGACTAATTGCTCTGCCTCCTCTCATTCAACAGGGACCTCAGGGACACACCGGACATGCTGGTGAGCCTGGAGAGCCCGGACAGCCTGTAAGATTATCTGACAAAATATTCACAATTCTTCATTTTATTATGTTGACAGAGCTGGAGTGATCAGGTGATGTCATTATTATCTTAACGCTCTGGTTTTCTTTTCCCTAGGGCCCCCTTGGTCCCCGTGGCCCCCCTGGACCCCTTGGCAAAGCTGGAGAGGATGTATGTGCACTTTTGATTTTCTATAAACACTTTTCATGGGTTACTTTGGTCTACACATAAAGTCTTTGATTGTTCCCTCTTTCTTGGAGTTGTTTATTTTGAGTTGTAGTTTTTTGTTATTTAAATGCCAAAAGATAAAATCTGTTTTGCTGAATCACAGGGTAACAACGGCAGACCTGGCAAGCCTGGAGACAGAGGTGCCCCCGGCCCTCAGGTAAGAGAGTTTCACCAAAACATAAAAAAAAAACATAAAACACATATTGCAAACTGATGCAAACAGATATTAGTAAGATATAAATGAAACATTAAATATTCAACTTTGTTTTGAATTGTAGGGTGCTCGTGGATTCCCCGGAACCCCTGGACTTCCAGGAATGAAGGGACACAGAGTGAGTGTTGATCTTTTCCTGTCCTTGACCTGAACTTTACCTACTTGTATGGAAGTCACAGTGTAGTTCTGCTCACCTGAGTACCAGCAGCATGAAGGCATCTATTCCAAAGCAGAATAAAATGAAGCAAGAACCACACCATGAGCTGTGTCCAAAGTGGAAACAACGTGCCCCATATTCAGAACCACTGGGTGTAATCCTTCTTCCTGCCTCTTCCTGAGAAAACCAAAATGGAAAATGTAAAGTTTATTATGAAAAATGAGACATTGACTGTATTGACAGAAAGGAAGTGTTACTGCTGTCATAGTTGAAGTCACTTCATGGTGTCTTCCATACAAGTAAGAGCCAACTGAGAGCCCCCTGAGAAACCACCTTTGAGGATGGATAAGATTTCTCACATGAGGCTTTGGATGTATCCCATCCTATAAGAATTATGGAGAGGTCAATCAATAATAGTTCTTGTTCATTTGCACATTAATTCTCTTAAGAACCTGGATTGTCTAAAATTGATCCGTATCTCCTCACTTTTTCCCTAACATGATATTTTCTTTCCTGATCTCACGTGTAATACAACATAATTTTTATTCCGCGGTCCCTTATATGAAATGTGGTAGCTCTAACATCTTGAAATATCTCCATTCATCTTTCTTTCTGTGATTTAGGGTTACACTGGTCTGGATGGACGCAAGGGAGAGCCTGGTGGTGCTGGTCCCAAGGTAAGAAGGGCATCTTCTTCATGACTGCAGCATCAAATGTTCCTATGGAGTACTTCTTTTTTTATCCCAGTTTCTATTAGTCCTATATTAAAGGTTGATGTCAGCCTGCTCATAAGATATTATGTGTGTGTTGTTGATGACTTGATGAGTGTGAAGAATAATGTCTTGTAGATTCTACAAAGATACATACATGTAGGAGTATTGTAAGCAGAAACAAATGAGAAGTCAACTTAGCATTCGCAATATCTCAACTTCTAGTCCACTTCTTTAATTAACCTATTAACCTGTAACCATGAGCCGCTTCACTCCAGATCACCTTAATTCACCTTCTCTGTCCTCTCCTATAGGGTGAGCCTGGTGCACATGGAGCTGCTGGAAGCCCTGGACTGGCTGTAAGTTTTTGATCATGCTTAACATTTTATGCGTACAGTATTATTAACGTTAGGCCATCTCAATAATTATCATTATCAATAATTCTGACCATATTAGAGCTTTTATAATGGTTATGTTATCACAGCCATGTTAGATGCTTTTTAAACATATTTTTCTTACTGAACTTATCATTTGACACTATTTTTGCAGCAAAGATATTTTTCTCATCACTCTTGTTTTCTGTTTCTTCAGGGTGGTCGTGGTCTGTCTGGTGAGAGAGGTCGTCCTGGCCCTGCTGGCCCTGCTGGTGCTCGTGGTGCTGATGGTAATGCTGGACCTGCTGGCCCTGCTGTGAGTGTTGCCCTTTTAAGCCCTTTTGTGATAATGAAATTCATCTCAAGATGAGGATGTCAACAATATAAAGCGTACTTCATTATTGGTATCATAAGGAATACGTTCTTATGTGTAATATAAAAGGCCTGGTTTACTCATATTAGTAAAAGCAACATTTTTAATCTTTGACCTTAATGTGAACTTTGTCTTGTTTGACATATATGCTGATGTCACATATACCGTTCCTCTACCCAGGGTCCCGTTGGTGCTGCTGGTCCCCCAGGTTTCCCCGGTGGCCCAGGCCCCAAGGTGGGTGTGATGTTGATCCTTGTGGCATCCCCTCTATGCTGCATTAGCCTTCCACAAAACAAACTTCATTAACATACAGTACAGGCATCTTTCAGAGACATATATCTGTTACTTTAAATTTGTCTGTATCCCCAGGGGAATTGCTCATAATATTAAACATCTCCACAAACACTGAGCAGTTGATTTCCTTTTTAAAAGACCTTACATTTCAAACAAGTATTATTAAGATCATATACTCACATACTAATATCATTTTAAATTCCCATATAATATCCATATAACTACAGGGTTATATGGATACATTCTTATTCTGTATATGTTTTTGTCATTGACAGGGAGAGATTGGACCTGCTGGACCTACTGGCGCAGCTGGACCTCAGGGATCTAGAGGAGAGCCTGGCCCCAATGGTGCTGTTGGCCCCGTTGGCCCACCTGTAAGTATACAAACATGTTGCCGCTCAAACCCAGGTGCTTTCCTATCCCGTCTAACCAGACCTCGAATAATAATTAGGAAAAACGTGTTTTTTAGTGAGTTAAAATGTTAGATTCTGTCCCAATGGTTAGAAAGTTTTGATGATTTTCTGCCTGCCATCATTATTATTATAGTATAAATGGTGCGTGTCCTTAAAGGCAGTGTCATTGATGCACATTTCATTAAGTGAACAAAAGAGCTCCACTGTATAGACAGTTCTTGCTATAGCATATTGTAATGTAATTGCAATGTGATGTGTGATATTATCACATACTCAATATTGTAATGGAGATTTTACAAATGGGCTAATAGACCTCTATCTATATTATAGCATTTTAGAAGTGTTTCTCAGTTAGAGAAGTTAGAACAGAAATGTGTTCTGTCTTAAAAAAAACATCTTGCTTTCCCTTCCTAGGGTAACCCTGGTGCTAATGGTCTTCATGGAGCCAAGGGAGCTTCTGTAAGTATTCATTTAGGGCTGCTACAACAATCAGGTCTCTACAGTGCTCATAATTAATGAGGCTGTGTTGAAAAACTAAACTTGATTTATTTTTTTCTTAATATTATATTTTTTCATGATTTGTCCTTGTTTTTAAAGAATATATCATGCTAATATGATGTTTGAAGCTAAGATGATAAATGACAGTAACCCCCCCCCCTGTCATTTAGGGTACTCCTGGTGTTGCTGGAGCTCCTGGATTCCCTGGACCAAGAGGAGGACCCGGACCCCAGGGCCCTCAGGGTGCTGTTGGACCCAGAGGCCTGTCTGTGAGTATGCATACATAGAAACATTGATAAAAATCATATATATTTGCTTAGAAGCCTGTATGTTCACATAATTCTCATACTCTTATATGCATAATGCAGAAAGACCTATATTAATTGTAAACAGGTTAATTTTTTACGAACATCTGTTTATCTGTGTCTGTTTTAGGGAGATCCAGGTACTCAGGGTGTTAAGGGAGACACTGGTCCCAAGGGAGAGCCTGTAAGTTCATGTTCATTCATTTAAAAAATTAATCAGATTCTGTGCACTGTCCCAGACTGCTGACCTTAATCTTCTCTGTTCTCTTCAGGGTCATACTGGACCTCAGGGACCCCCTGGACCTCAGGGTGAGGAGGGCAAGAGAGGACCCACTGGTGAGCTTGGTGCCTCTGGTCCTGCTGGCCTCCGTGGAGCTAGAGTGAGTACCAGACAGTCTTTTTCTAGAGGGTGGCATTGTGTTATGTCACTTGGATCACCTGTTAATGCCTTTGTCTACTGTAGGGTGCTCCTGGCGGCCGTGGTCTGCCTGGTGCTGAGGGAAGGACTGGCCCCATTGTAAGTGTCTGAATAACAAATTACATCTCATACACATGCAACATGTAGTAGTACAAAATTTAATTGCAAAATAGATTAAGTTAATATTTAGTCAAACTTTATCTCATCTCTTTCACCATTTTGTCTCCTTCTTGTAGGGCATGCCTGGTGCCCGTGGTGCCACTGGACAAGCTGGACCTCGTGGACCCCCTGGTGATGCTGGTCGTGCTGGTGAGCCTGGCCCAGCTGGACTCAGGGTGAGACTTTTGCTCAGCTTTTGAACAGTGAATCCAGTCAATCCCAGAGACAGATCAAGTGGAAAATAGGCCTGTAGCAAAGTGAAAAAAGCTCTGTTAGAACAGCAGCTTGGAGCAGTAGTAGCCTAATTTAATTAGTAGGTAAGTTACGTTCTGAATTAAACCCAAGACTTTGATAAAAGGTAGTTAGACTGAAGGGTCAGCTGTAACAGTACAGTACATCTTAATGACTAATAAATGTTTATTTTCCACAGGGTCTCCCAGGAAGCCCTGGAAGCTCCGGACCCCCAGGAAAGGAGGGACCCAGTGTAAGTAAACACAAATGTTATGATAATGCACATTTCTTCATTATTTGACTCAATGTGTCTCATTTTGTACAGTTTATGAGCATATCCGATCGAATATATACAGTTAACATTACTTCCTCCTTCAGGGTCCTTCTGGACAAGATGGCCGCTCTGGACCTCCCGGCCCAACTGGACCCAGAGGCCAGCCTGGAAACATTGGCTTCCCTGGACCCAAAGGACCTTCTGTAAGTAGAAATGAATTTAAGAGTGGAAATGAACATTTGGAAATATATTGTTTTTTTGTTTCTTTTCATAACCTGTACTTAACCTGCCTCTTACCTCCTTCAGGGTGAGCCTGGCAAGCCTGGTGAGAAGGGAGGCACTGGCCCCACTGGACTGAGAGTAAGTCAAAAAAACACAAAATATAATGATATATTAAACATAAACATACATGTCATTTATCATTTATGAACTCCCCCATTGCCAGGAGTTGTCACAAATAATAATGTTTGTATTTTGTTTTTAGGGAGCCCCTGGACCTGATGGAAACAATGGAGCTGCTGGCGCTGTTGGACCAGTTGTAAGTATCCTTATATGTCACATTCATATCACATATTAGTTGTTTTGAGTTTCCCCTTATTCTGACAAATATCTACTGTACAATGTTTAACTAAAGATTTTGTTACTATGACATCAGTGTGCCTTTTGTAACACTACTCTTCTCTCTTTCCCCCTATAGGGTGGTCCTGGTGAGAAGGGAGAGCAGGGACCTGCTGGAGCACCTGGTTTCCAGGTTTGGATCCATCATTTGTCTTTATATAAATCAGAAATTCAGAGCAGTTTTACCTGGAGAAACTGTATATTGTTTTACTGCCCTTCAGCCCAAAGTTGTGACTTCTTGCTGCTGTTCACTAAAAGAATCTCTTATAAAAAATACAAACAGAAGCGTCTTTCACAGTTACATATAGTGTGATCTACTAATCTCTTTTTAAAATCCTGTGAGCATTTGGTAAATGCCCTGTTGTCTGTGGAAAGTGACAGAGCTAAAAAAAAAAAAAACAATAATAGATAGGTTTTTTCCCCACTTCGTTGATTCTTTCAGTGCTAATGTTGCAGCTTAATATTTTTTAGGGTCTGCCTGGCCCCGCTGGACCTGCTGGAGAGGCTGGCAAGCCTGGAGAGAGAGTAAGCAATAGAGAAACACACATCAAGTTTGTCCATGACATGAAGTCAACAGAAATTTTTGAATCAGTGCTACATCTCCAATTAACTATTCATATCTCTATAGGGTATCCCAGGAGACCAGGGAGTTCCTGGACCTGCTGGTACTAAGGTAAGTTCACTTGTTCATCTCTCTGTTTTGCAGAAGGAAGGAGTGTAGTGCTATTGTAAGCTCACAAATACTGAATAGACCCCCCTCACATCACATTCAGTGTTCAGGATAAACTATCTGTCCAAACTGAAGAATAGCTGAGTCTTATTTACACCAAATAAATGAGTCAAAAAATTGTTTGTTCCACCAGGGAGAACGTGGTAATCCTGGTGCTGCCGGAGCTGCTGGATCTCAGGGACCAATTGGAGCCCGTGGACCTGCAGGTGCCCCTGGACCTGATGGTGGCAAGGTAAAATGATACTATAGTATGCTCAAGCAGGGGATTAAAGTTATAAACAAATGTTATAGATAACCCCTAGACACACAAACTGTCAAAAATGTTGCTCAGAGAAACAACTGTAAGCTGCCCAAGCCTTCGTGATAAATGAATTTTTATAAATTTGTCTGTGTTTGATGACACAGAAAAAAAACATTGTTCAAAATATATGTTACTAGGGAGAGCCTGGTTCTGCTGGACCCGCTGGTACTCCCGGACATCAGGGACCTGGTGGCATGCCTGGTGAGCGGGGAGGTGCTGGAGCTCCTGGGCCCAAGGGAGAGAAGGTAAGTTCTCAAAATCTAACACCTGCAAATTTAGCAGGAGTTTAGCCTCAAAAGAAGTCATGTTTGTTAATGACAGTGTTTTTTTTTTCTCTATAATACTCCGCCTTACACCTTTTCCTCTCTCTTTATAGGGAGAGCTTGGACACAGAGGCCCTGATGGCAATGCTGGCAGGGATGGTTCACGTGTAAGTTAAACTCACTAATCCTCCTTTAGGCACCTGATATAAAACCACTGTCAGTCCATTCCAGTAGTTTGAATGTAGCAACCAGAACCTCGGTCTCACTGTGCGCCCCGCTGTTTTTCTAGGGTTTGCCCGGACCTGCTGGACCTCCTGGACCCACTGGAGCCAATGGTGATAAGGTAAGTAAATGATGTGTATAAATGATTTGTCATAAAGCAAGTAGTGAGAGAAATAATTAGAATGAAGGTATTTAGGATGTACAATGCAACACAGACAGAGCCATGTAATAGAGCTTTGCTTTGGCCTAAAAACAGCAGCCTCCAACATTATACAAGATAGTGGATAGATCCTGTACCAGACCTCAAACAGAAACCCATCAACAAATGTTATTGAGATGAATCTACTGTAATAAATCTCATCTTGACTGACCAAAGCAGTTACATACATTAGTACCTCCCACTCATTTGTAGTAGTAATTGCAATTGCCCCCAATGTAGCATTGTATCAATACTAGAACCTCAACACTGCCCCCTAATGGCTGTTTTATAATATTTTTAATAGCTGACCTTCAACTTAATCAAGGGTAACAGTGGTAATAACATGGAAATCAATTCAGCAAGCAAACCAACAACATTGTTATGTATTTTAAATTCTTTCTTTGTATTTTTTCTAATTTGTACAATTTTTTTTTCCTGACATTTTATATCCCTTTGGCCTATAGACACACTGGCTGAGCAAGAACATTCAACAATTCAGTATCAGTGACTGCTTTAGTATAGATTTGCATGGCATGGCATAAAAAAAAACAAAGTTTGGAATTGCAATAATTCCAAATTTGAAAGTATATTTATATTAGCTGATTTATATAAACTGATTAGGTTTTCAATTCTACAAGTGACCTAAATTTATTTTGTTTATTTGAATAATCAGACTATTGTGCTATTCTTATATCTATAGAAGGTAATATCTATAGTATTTCATGCAAAATTTATGTTCAAAAAAGATTTGACATATCTGCTTGAATTTATGGATGGATCACTGGATTGATTGATCAACTCTGCTAATAAAAGCACTCACCTTTTTCTCCTGTAGGGTGAGAGTGGTTCCTTCGGACCTGCTGGCCCTGCTGGAGCCCGTGGAGCCTCTGTAAGATTCTGTTTTTTACTTTCTTTGTTATAACATTGTAGTACCACATTCACTCTGAATGATCTGTCAACATAAATATAACACAAAAAACAGATCTTATTTTTCAGTCTTTCTAACTGGCTACTTTTTATCAACAGGGAGAGCGTGGAGAGGTTGGACCTGCCGGAGGTCCTGGATTCGCTGGACCCCCTGTGAGTAAGCAGCCAATACACAAACACACAAATACATACACACACACAGTTTCTCAGATATTGACTCAGTCTTGTTCTTCCTCCTCCTCCCTGTAGGGTGCTGATGGTCAGACTGGTGCAAGAGGAGAGCGTGGACCTGCTGGAGGAAAGGGAGAGGCTGGTCCCTCTGGCCTTGCTGGAGCTGCTGGACAGTCTGGACCTGCTGTTAGTACCATTCACTCAAAATACATACAGTATATTTACACCTTGAAAGATCTAAATTGACGAGTGTAGGTTTCATGTAATAGAAATATTAACTGCTAATACTAAAATGTAAATAATAACTGTAAACTGAATCAGAATACAAGAATATAATATAATTTCAAATGATGACATAAGTCATTACTAGTTTTGGATTCAGATGGTATTGAAGCCCTGTGGGATAAAATTTAGAATTATAGGTTATAGGTTATGATGATATATGACTAGTACTGATAAACAATGGTGTCTGATATTTTTTTCTGTGTATCTAGGGTCCTGCTGGCCCTGCTGGACCTACTGGTGCTCGTGGAGATACCGGTCCTTCCGTGAGTATTGAAACATTAAAAAAAACGAATTCCTCCTAATTGCATCCAAAAGCATGTAAGTTATATGAAATGTGTCATATATAAAAACAGATTTACTCACAACACTAAACCACGTCAAGTCCTAATAGGTTACCAGAACTTGTAGTAAATGAAAATAAAAATCCAAACTTTTGGAAACATTTTAATGATCAGGCTAAATTGAAATGTCAGAAAGTCATCATTAGACTTTAAACCCTTAGTTCAAACAACCATAAAGCCATTTTAAGTCAAAATTTCAAGTTAGCAATGTACCATAATGTGACATTTTGTCTCTTTTCTGTTTTTGTATTTGTATTTCATCTATGCTCCTTGAGCAGAAAATATCTTTATCTTATTTCTTAGGTCCAGTCACACACACATAGACACATGAAAACAGATACACCACGTTCGCTATATAACCTTTGACTGTGTGTGATTCTTATCAGGGTCTGACTGGTTTCCCTGGTGCTGCTGGCAGAGTTGGTGCTGCTGGTCCTGCTGTAAGTATTGATTTTATATTTACAGATATCATGAACACACATGCAAACACTACTGTTGCTTTTCATAAACTGATTCCTACTGTAAATTCTCATCTCATAATTACCCTTGCATCACTCTGCACCAAACACACACTAATACTTCACACTAACCTGTACTCTTTCTCTCCCCCTCTCAGGGCATTGTTGGACCCCCTGGCCCCGCTGGTTCCGCTGGTAAGGATGGCCCCCGTGGTCTCCGTGGTGATCCTGGTCCTACTGGTCCTTCTGGAGAGCAGGGTATCCATGGACCACCTGGTCCATCTGGTGAGAAGGGACCCCATGGAGAGTCTGGTGCCACTGTAAGTTTTAGCAAATTTTTCCTAATTAACACATACAAGACTAGGAAACACAAAAATACATGTGAGTTACCTCCTCTAGTCTAGACCTCTATAATCTCAGTGCATCAATATGTGTCACGTATCTGTTTAGGGTCCCCCTGGTGCTCCTGGAACCACTGGTGCCATTGGAATCCAGGGATTCAGTGGTCTGCCTGGTGCTAGAGGAGATCGTGGTAGCCCTGGTGGTGCTGGTGCTCTGGTAAGTACAAATCAATAATAATAGTGTACCCATATGGTACACCTGTACTTCAAGCACCAAGGAGAGTGTTTTATTCATCATCTTTAAAAGCCATTACCTTCAGCATGATGAGATGACCCCAAATTTGAATTGGCACATAAATATTATCAATTTGATGACAATGAATACACAGTAATAAATTATTAAAACCAAGACTCACACTGACAGCAGGCTTCATGCATACAGTATTATATTCAGTATGCATGAGTACTGGGAAATTCAAAAGCCAACGAATACTACTAGTAGGTCAAACATGTATTGTACATATTCTGTATCACAGTATGAAGCCTTTAATTATATTTGACCCTTTTTTCTGCACTCTATTACAGGGAGAGCCTGGAAGAGTAGGACCTGCTGGTTCCGCTGGACCCCGTGGTCCTCCTGGCAACATTGGACTGCCTGGTATGACCGGACCTCAGGGAGAGGCTGGACGTGAAGTAAGGATTTGACATGTCACTTACTGGTAGTCCAGTAATCTGTGAACAGATTAATTTGATCCGTTGGATAAGGATTTCCAAAATATCCCATTCAAGTTGAGTTGCTGTTAATTGGCTTAACTTACTGACAGCTACACAGAAATTACATGAAAGCGTGATATAAACCAGTAAAGGAACTATTATGTAAACTGTAATATTCTTTGCCATACACAGGGTAGCCCTGGTAACGATGGACCTCCTGGCCGTCCTGGTATTGCTGGATTTAAGGTAATGCCCATTAATACACCTTATAGCGTATATGTATACAAAATATATTCATATATGCTGTGATCTGATGTGCATCTCTTTCCACCACATTTAGGGAGACCGTGGTGAGCCTGGACCTTCTGGTGCCGCAGGAATTGCTGGTGCCCCCGGACCTGCTGGACCCACTGGAGCTGCTGGCAGACCTGGAAACCGTGGAGAGTCTGTACGTGCCAACAGCAACCTGTTTAAAATGGATTAACTACAAGACAGATTATTTTTGTTTCTAAAATTGCCTTTTATAAAATACATTAGCAGGGTACAAGCATTGCTAATATACATTCACCTGATTCACTTATCTTATTTTCTTAACTTGTCACTAGGGCCCTGGAGGTCCTGCTGGACCTGCTGGCGCCGCTGGAGCTAGAGGTGCCGCTGTAAGTAGAATACTCGATAGTTACAAAAAGAGCCCATAGAATTGTTTTCAATCACTATTTAAAAGGAGACCAGACTGATTATATATGTGCACCTCCATAACACCTAAAATGTGAGCATGTAAACTGTATTCTTTTGAAGTGACACGATGTTCCTGGCTGTGTGTGTATTAAAGGGACCTGCTGGACCACGTGGTGAGAAGGGAGTTGCTGGAGAGAAGGGAGAGAGAGGCATGAAGGGTCTGCGTGGACATCCTGGTCTCCAGGGAATGCCTGGACCTTCTGTGAGTGATGGCACAATATCATGATGCACACTGATGCTTACACCACTATACACATAAATGGACTCCAGATACGTTGGCAGGTTTAATAGCACCATGATGTAAACACTGCACAAAGCTGCCATTCAGTGATGCACTTTCTTTCCACGCAGGGACCATCTGGTGACTCTGGGCCCGCTGGAGCTTCTGGACCTTCTGGACCCAGAGTGAGTGGAAACCTAATTAACCACAATACATCAGTGTTTTTTTCCTGTTCCACTTAAATTGTAGAGGCATCATGTCACCAGTCGAACACTTACACAAGTTACACAAGGTATTTAGGAGTGTTCATTGTACTTTCATGTACCATATTTTGTATTGGTACGTTATGTGTATATGTTCACATGCTGTAAATTTACAGCCCTATATGATGCAGAATTTCCCAAAGAAACAAATGTTTCAAAGTGTGATGATCTATTTTTCAGGGACCTGCTGGACCCCATGGACCTCCTGGTAAGGATGGCAGAGCTGGTTCCCATGGTACTATTGGTGCTCCTGGTGCCCGTGGACCCCCTGGATATGTTGGAGCTGCTGTAAGCACATCTTGAATGCCTTCATCTGCTAAAACACTGAATTTCATTTTGTAAACTGACAGTTTGTATATAAATCCACTTTTTTGTCCATCTCAGGGTCCTCCTGGACCTCCTGGTCTGCCCGGTCCTCCCGGCCCTGCTGGTGGTGGATATGATGTCTCCGGATATGAGGAGTACAGAGCTGATCAGCCTGCTCTGAGAGCCAAGGACTACGAGGTTGATGCCACTATCAAGTCATTGAACACACAGATTGAGAACCTGCTCTCTCCTGAGGGATCCAGGAAGAACCCTGCCCGTACCTGCCGTGACATCAGGCTCGGCCACCCTGACTGGAGCAGCGGTAAGCTCAACTCTGTAGCAATATAGCAAAAATATATCTTAACATTAAGGAAAGTTTATGTCCTTTGAAGCCCATAGGTTAATTTCTTCTTGTTTGGCCTTTAAGCAAGCCCCCTAAATAAGAAAAATGCACTCATTCCATAGTTTTGATTTTTTTTTTCTTCCTCTTCTGTAGGATTCTACTGGATTGACCCCAACCAGGGCTGCATCAATGATGCCATCAAGGTCTTCTGCGACTTCACCACCCGCGAGACCTGCATCTATGCCCACCCTGAGAGCATTGCCCGCAAGAACTGGTACAGAAGCACCGAGGGAAAGAAGCACGTCTGGTTCGGCGAGACCATCAACGGTGGTACTGAGGTGAGGTGGAAGCACATCACTTAATTTGGGCTGTACACAGATTGGCTGCACTTTACTAATAGACAAGACAACATATTAACTAGTGTTCCTTCCTTCTGGCAGTTTACCTACAATGATGAGACCCTCAGCCCCCAGAGCATGGCCACCCAGCTGGCCTTCATGCGCCTGCTGTCCAACCAGGCTAGCCAGAACATCACCTACCACTGCAAGAACAGCGTTGCCTACATGGACGATGAGAGCGGCAACCTGAAGAAGGCTGTGGTGCTCCAGGGCTCCAATGATGTGGAGCTGAGGGCCGAGGGCAACAGCCGATTCACCTTTTCCGTGCTGGAGGATGGCTGCACTGTGAGTAGTTCTTTGCTTCTTCTGATATCTTCTTTGGTCATTCCTCTGTCACCATCATTGGTTCAGTTTCATTCTTCCTTATTCTATGTATGAACTGTTTTTGGTGAGATGAAGCAGAGATGTCTCACAGTGATTTACACATTGTGCCTTTCTGAAATTCTCTCTCTTCCTTCCACTGCCCCTGCAGACACACACCGGTGAGTGGAGCAAGACAGTGATTGAGTACAGAACAAATAAACCATCTCGCCTGCCCATCCTCGACATTGCACCTTTGGACATTGGTGGAGCTGATCAGGAGTTTGGTTTGGACATTGGCCCAGTCTGTTTCAAATAAATAGACTCATGATAAATTAACACCACCAAGAGAGAAAGAACGAAAAAACAAAATCTCTGCCCTCTTTTCTGTGTTGTTTTTTTATACTGAATGCTGATTTCTCTCTGCGCATCCACTTGCTTAAGATGGGCAACTATCGGAGAGGACTGAACGGACTGAAAGGAGCGTTTGTGCAATGCAAATTAATACAGCAACCCAAAGGGACGCGGGATAACACCTTGTTGTGGGACATCATGTCATCCTTTTGTAAAAAATAAAAGAAGTGTAATAAAAACGCTGAAAGTATGCATCACTTTGTGGTCTTTGTATATCTTCCAAAGAGGAGGTTTAAAACCACAATTTCCATGAAAAAGGTTTAAACTACCTCATGCCTGTAACCTAAAGAAAATACTATTGACAAACCCTGGGTCCACAACCAAGATGTTAAGACTTCTAAGGCTTCAAGCCTTTTCCTGTATCGGAAGGTGCTCAGTTACTTGAAGCAGAGATCTATGGTGCTAATATGCAGCTGTGGAGCAAACCACTTTTTTACTGTATTACTTTGTATTGACATTTGAGGAGTCTTGCATTCGTCCCCTGATACTTCCTCACTTTAAGCAGGTGGAATGTTCTGTCTGGTTTTTGTTTTATTTTGTTCTTTCTTTTTTTTTTTTGTTTTGTCTAGAAGGTTTTTTTTTTCTTGTTTTTGTTTTTTTATTTTTATTGAGGCTTTTCTAACTCTTCAAATCCCACAGACAGTGTTCATTCTGACAGCACATATTTCATCCAATTCTCAATGGTTTTAGGCGGCCTCTCTCTCTCTCAAAAAGCAAATCACACCACAAAGTCTATTGTACCTATTTTGTATATGTGAGATGTTTAAATAAATTGTGAAAAGTTCTGAAATAAAGCATGTCCAATGTTCCAAAACACACTACTCAGTGACTTAAGTGCTTTCATGTTTTAATGACACCATTGAAGGTATGTCACTGTATTTTGGGTCTAGCCTACTAAATGATGATTTACATATCATCATTAAGCATCTTCCTATTGTGGAAGCACAGACGTATCTTGATTTACCTTCCCCTCTACCCTGCTTTTGAACAGTACATCCAGTTTTAATGTACAGTAAATTTCTGTTTACACTGTCCATGCCAATGTATGATTACTAACGTGCATTGTTTCTTGTAAATATGCATCTTCTCATGTTGCTTTTTCTTGCATAATACAGCTTTTGCATCCAAATAAATTTCTGTGATTTGGATCAAGGCTTGAATTGCAGTGATGCATCAATACGGATATTAATTAGATTTAATAGAGAAACATGACATATTTTCAAATTTCTCATTTCTCAAGAATCAGTGTTCAACTTAGTGTGTTGAGGATGGCTCAAGGATATGCAGGAAATTACCACTGTTCACACATATAAACACCAGTATAACCATTGAGTGGTTAGCACTGTTGCCTCACAGCAGGAAGGTCCCAGGTTCACAACCTGGCCTTTCTGTGTGGAGTTTGCATGTTTTCCCCATACTTGTGTAGGTTTACTCTGGGTACTCTGGTTTCCTCACACAGTCTAAAAACATGCATGTTAGGTTGATTGGTTGTGTGTCTCTATTGATGGACTGGTGACCTGTCCAGGGTGTACCCCTGCCTTTCACCCAAAGAGAGCTGGGATAGGTTCCAGCAGATCCCCCTGACCCTGGTTAAAGAATAAGCTGGTATAGATAATGGATGGATGGAGTCGAACCAATAGCACTTTCAATAACCACTAGAGGGCAGTGTCGCTCGTTTTTAGTGGATGGATGTGCAGGCTGTGGGCTTGGCACTTAAAAGATGTGCAGTGTGGCATATACCTTGGCCTCAGGTTTTGAAACAAACTGCAGACACAAAAATGAAAATTATTCATCTATTTTATGGTTCGCTTCAGGAGGAAGCGAGTGCAAACTGGTAGGCTATTATTATTATCTTTTCACTTTAATAAAACGTATTTACATTTCTTCAAGCCAGAATTTATCCAAAGGTGAGTTGTTTCATCCTTTAACAGTTGCTACAGGGTAACTGCTAAAGGTTTACATCCACGTTATCATGGTCAAAACACCACATTTCTTCATTTTATGTTAAATTAACTTATTTTCCCCCTTTCTTCTTTTCCTTTCGGCTGCTCCCTTCAGGGGTCGCTACAGCGAATAATCTGCCTCGATTTAACCCTATCCTCTGTATCCTCCTCACCCACACCAACTATCCTCATGTCCTCCTTCACTACTTCCAAGAACCTCCTCTTTGGTCTTCTTCTAGGCCTCCTTCCTGGCAGCTCTAACCTCAGCATCCTTTTACCAATGTATTCACTGTCCCTCCTCTGAACATGTCCAAACCATCTCAGTCTGGCTTCCCTGGCTTTTTCTCCAAAACATCTAACATGAGCTGTCCCTCTGATGGACTCATTCCTGATCCTATCCATCCTCGTCACTCCCAGAGAGAACCTCAACATCTTCAGCTCTGCTACCTCCAGCTCTGCCTCCTGTCTTTTTCTCAGTGCCACTGTCTCTAAACCAGACAACATTGCTGGTCTCACCACTGTCTTGTTCACCTTTCCTTTGATTCTTGCTGACACTCTTTTGTCACACATCACACCTGACACTTTCCTCCACCTGTTCCAACCTGCTTGCACGTCTCTTCACTTCTTTTCCACACTCTCCGTTGCTTTGGACTGTTGACCCTAGGTACTTAAAATCCTCCACCTTCTTCACCTCTACTCCCTGTAACCTCACCGTTCTACTTGAGTCCCTCTCATTTACACACTTTTACACACTTTCCTGGCATGAAACCATACTGCTGCTCACAAATGCTCACCTCTGACCTCAGCCTAGCCTCCACTAGTCTTTCCCATAACTTCATTGTGTGACTCATCAGCTTTATTCCTCTGTAGTTTCCACAACTCTGCACGTCTCCCTTGTTCTTAAAGATGGG
This sequence comes from Mastacembelus armatus, assembly GCF_900324485.2. NCBI lineage: Eukaryota > Metazoa > Chordata > Actinopteri > Synbranchiformes > Mastacembelidae > Mastacembelus > Mastacembelus armatus. The sequence continues at coordinate 9,904,777 of NC_046643.1, read as the reverse complement.
CACCAGTACACTTCTCCTCCATTCCTCAGGCATCCTCTCACTCTCCAAGATCTTGTTCAGTAGCCCAGTCAAAAACTCTACTGCCACCTGTCCTAAACACTTCCATACCTCCACAGGTAACTGAGTTGTCTTTGGTAACTCAGCAACCAGCAACTCCATCCCAGTCCTTGATCACCCTAACCTGCTGCACATCCTTCCCATCTCTGTCTCTCTGCCTTGCCAACCTGTACAAATCCACCTCCCCCTCCTTAGAGTCCAACCTGTCATACAAATCCTCATATGCCCTTTGTTTGTCCTTTGCCACCTCTACCTTCACCTTACGCTGCATCTCCCTGTACTCCTGTCTGTTCTCTTCTGTCCTCTCAGTCCCACTTTTTCTTAGCTAAACGATTCCTCTTAACACACTCCTGAACTTCCTCATTCCACCACCAAGTCTCTTTATCTGCTTTCCTCTTTCCAGATGACACACCAAGTACCCAAGTAACCTGTCTCCCTGATCACTTTAGCTGTAGCTGTCCAGTCATCTGGAAGAACCTCCTGACCTCCCAGAGCCTGTTTCAGCTCCTCCCTGAAAGCCACACAACACTCTTCCTTTTTCAACTTCCACCACTTGGTCCTCTGCTCTGCCCTTGTCCTCTTCATCTTCCTCAGCTCCAGAGTCATCCTACACACCACCATCCTATGCTGTCTGGCTACACTCTCCCCAACCACTACTTTGCAGTCACTGACTCTTTCAGGTTGAAACGTCTGCACAAGATGTGATCAACTTGTGTGCTCCTGCCTCGACTCTTATATGTCACCCTATGCTCCTCCCTTTTCTGGAAAAATGTGTTCATTACAGCCATTTTCATCCTTTTTGTGAAGTCTACCATCATCTGTCCTTCTGCATTCCTGTCCTACATACCAAACTTACTCATCACTTCCTCGTCACCTCTGTTTCCCTCACCAACATGTCCGTTGAAGTCTGCCCCAATCGCCACTCTCTCACCACTTGGGATACCCTGGATCACCTCATCCATCTCCCTCCAGGATTTCTCCTTCTCTTCTAACTCACATCCTACCTGTGGGGCATAACCACTGACAACATTCAACATCACACCTTCAACTTCTAGCTTCAGACTCATCACCCTATGTTACACTCTCTTCACCTCCAGAACATTCCTAGCAAACTCCTCCTTCAGGATAACTCCTACTCCATTCCTCTTTCCATTCACACCATGATAAAACAGCTTGAACCCTGCTCCTAATCTATAGGCCTTGCTACCTTTCCACCTGGTCTCCTGAACACACAAGATATCCACCTTTCTTCTCTCCATCATATCAGCCAACTCTCTAGTTTTCCCTGACAAAGTCCCTACATTCAAAGTCCCTACTCTAAGTCCTACACTCCTGCTCTTCCTCTTCTCTCTTTGCCTATGAACACTCTTCGACCAACAGCAGTCCAATTTCCACTGGCACCCTGTAGTTCAACAGCACCAGTGGCGGTCGCTGTTAACCCGGGCCGCTACCGATCCGGTATGGAAGTCATATTTGTGAATCGCATGTTTGATTTGGCTTAAATTTTACGTCGGATGCCCATCCTGACACAACCCTCTGTATTTACCCGGACTTGGGACCAGCACATGAAGACACTGGATTGTGCCCCCCCCCCGTGGTTGCATTAGCTTATTTTCCCCCTAAAACGTCAAATTAAAAGACAGAAAACGCATAACGAACTCAAGAACGTAAATAACGCCAGGTGTGATTGTGGAATAGAAACTCCACAAATCAATTAAAATTAAAACACCCAAACATATAATAATAATAATAGTAAGTAATAGTAGGCCAGCTGGTTTACGCTGTGAATGCGTTCAGCTTAACAATGACTGAATACACTACAAATGTGTTATGAGCTTAGGTTTCTGTTTCCTGTCAGTCTTTTATTCTGGTTTTTGGTTTCCTGTGTTGGGTTTATGAGTTGCTGGTAACTTTACTTCTTAATTCATAGTTATCACCTGTGTTAATTAGTCTTTGGTTCTGTCAATATATAGGCTACCCCCTGTGTTTCTTTATTTGTCAGTGTTGAGTTATATTTATCACGACATATGTTTGAGAAGTATTTTCCGTTCATGCTAGTTTTTGTTTGTTTTGTGTCCGAAGTTTTGCCTGCCTGCCCGCCGAGTGGCGGAGATTTGTTGTATACTCTGTGCCTGAGCCCTGGACGGTGCAGGAGAAGTAAAACCTGCTTGTCTGCACTCTGGTCCTCCCTCTCCTCCTTCATTATCATACCACCACTTCATAAAATGTAGTGTAACTTGAAGTGCAGCAAAATAGCAGCGGTAAGATAAAAGGTAAGGACTGTGTGGTTCCAGGGCCAGCTTGGAGACAGAAGACACACCTTCACATCCACATCCTGTAGTTTATAGGATGTGAAGGTGTGTTTGGCCACACAGGTTGGCCTCTAACTCTCCAACTAGTTCCGTTTTTGTTTTCATAGTTGTTGGACTGATTCTGAATTTTGTACACGGATAGATGATTCAAAAGTGACTGCCAGGGTGCCTGGGTGGATTAATTCAAACGTGAGAGCCCCTGAGTTAGATTGTGAGCTGCAGCGGCGATGGAGGAGGAGGTGATGCCGCTTGAGGAGGAGCGCGCAGGTGGAGCAGCGAGAGAGGCGTCTCCGCCGCTCGGGTGCACAGCGCGTTGTTGTCATGGAGGAGCAAAGATGGCGGTCCTGGCCTACAGCCTGGGCAAACGCGAAATAAATCAGCATTTTACCATAAAAAATGCCAAGTTAATATCGCTGATAGTTGTCGCTTTACTCCTGTTGTTTCACACGGCTTCGCGGTTTTATGGAGGTAAGTCTTTCCGGTTATCAGACTCCTGATGCGGCCAGACACTTGACAGTAGCTAGTGCTAACGTTACCCAGCTAGCGTTAGCTGAGTGTGTCTGAGGACTTCTCCCTGCGGGTCGGGACGTGTTATCCCGTGTAGCTTTGAACACACGAGCTGTACGTGTAACTTAAAGCACGAGTGCATGGACTAAATTCACCAACACCTGCAGCATGAACGTAAATCGGTCTTCTCCCGCAGGCCAGCCGGATAAAGCTAGCACTGTTAGCCGTGTTTACATGCTGCTGACAGGGCATGCATTGGTTGCTGCTGGAGAAGAGCACAACAGGGTTTTTATCGTCGGGACTAAAAACGCTGTTTAGCACCAGTTGTTCAGTTAGTTCTCTTGTTTGTCAGAGACGTGAAGTTGTGTTAGCAGCTATCAAACTCTGCAGAGCTTTAGCGCTGATGTCTCAGGTTGTTAACAAGTTTGCATCGGCTGGTTGAGCAGACATGAACTTTAATTAGCTGCGTTTGGAAACGGCTGGGGTCACGGTTTGCTTGTCAAGGCTGACAATAACAGACGTGGCACCAGAAATGTCTTGCATCCACCTTCCCCTTCAGGTTGGGTTGGTTTGAGTGGGCACAGTTTGCTAAAAGGGATGGGAGCTCTGTGTACACACCGACAGCAGATGCTTGGCTGGGGATAACACTAAATGCCCACAGCTCTTTGCCAGCCTTCCCATCGTTCATGTTCGCCTCTTTCTAGGGATTGATTCAGTTGCAGATGGCCCTATTCATTTTCTACACAAATAAATAGCTGGAGAGGTTTATGGTTGAGCTAAATTGCTAATGGATTTATTTGTACTCTAGTCCCTGCATTGTGTCCTAGTCCTTTGACAGCAGTGAATGAAAAGCCGGGGTACTATTGAGACCAGCAGGTTTCAGTCATAGTCAGACTATGAATGAAAGCAAGTGAAAGTGTTTTTTTGTTTGGGGGTTACTGGTTGTTTCTTTGTCTTGCCTTCAGTAGGAGACTCTTGTGAATGGCTGCTGTCCAGAGGACGTTTTTTGGGGGAGAACGTATGGCAGCCATACGGCTGCATGATGCACAAATACAAAACCACGTGAGTCCCACTAACTGTGCAAAGTTACTGTATTTATAGTATTTTTAAAATAGAGCTGTAAGTGTTTTGTAGTAATGGATGTGGTGTGTGTGTGTGTGTGTGTGTGTGTGTGTGTGTGTGTGTGTGTGTGTGTGTCCTTGTTTGTCTACAAAGGCGGATGGGTAATTTATGAGATGAATGACTAATTGCTAAGATGACATGGGTGAATTATTTGTACAATGCACTGAACCACGCAACGCAATTGCTATCTACAACTCTCAATGTGTGGTGTCCAGATTCCTCACCGCCATTTTTATCTTACAGTGAAGCCAAAACCTGCCTTGCTGAAAAGCGAGTGGCCTTTGTTGGTGATTCGCGAATCAGGCAGCTGTTTTACTCCTTCATCAAAATCATTGACCCACAGCAAAGAGAAGATGGAAACAAGGTAATTGGAGACAGGACCAGGGGACCTCAGGTTTTTTGTCAGGAAATTGTTCAACAGAAGTAGCAAGAGGGGGCATGAGTGACATGAGTCACAACTTGGATAATGAAAAAAATCTTCATTTCAAGTTGCTTTCTAATGTAAAAATATCCCATTATACATATGAAGCCATTATATTCTGAGTGATCAAGATTTCACCTGAAAGCCTTGTTTGGAACCTGCAGAGGAGAAATGAGCTTTCTGTGTGAATCACAACTGCTTTGGAAGCGAGGCTGCTTGTGTTTTCATTGTACACTCTAAGTTGGTTATGACTGATTAAGGATTTGCAGCAAGCATTTCTGACTGTAAAAAGCCTAAATCACAACAGCTGAATCTGAAAATATTGCTCCATTTGTGATCATTGAATTGCTATTACCATCCTTCAGTTAAACCTTTAACATCAACTTATGACCTTAATGTGAGAAAAAATATGTAGATTTCAAAATGAGTAAATATGTTTAGCCCTGCAGACTCCGTGATATAAGTGGCCTTGAGAAACTGTGCTGGACCAAAAAATATCATCATGGGACAGAAAAACTGCAGCAGTGGAAGGCTTAACAATTATGCAGTAGTTGTACCTATTTCGGTCTGATCTCAGAAAAAGAGAAGCACAGTTTGCCTAACAGACTCTCTCTCTGTCTCCTTGTAATGTCTAAAGCACGAAGACATTTCCTTTGAAGACGACAGTTCCTCTGTTAATGTGGTGAGCTATTTCTAGAGGTGTTTTCATCTCCTGTTTTCATTCTGTAAAAACATTCTTGGATAAAAGCTACAAAACCTCTACATCCTTCTTTGCGTATAGGACTTTCTGTGGCACCCAGAGGCAAATAATTCAATGAAGGAGCGGTTGATATCATGGACACGTGTGAGTGCATATGCCTAAGTTCTGTTATTAGTATGTAGAGAGCATTGTAGTTTGGATTTACTTATCTAATTGTGAATTCTCTCATGTGTTGCAGGAAACATCAGCAAAGCCAGATGTTGTCATTCTTGGGGCTGCAACAGTAAGCTGTATAAATGAGTGCTTAGCAAAACTTGAACATTGAACTTATTTCACAATAAGCCAAAACAAAGTGTTGGCAATGTTATGTCAGGCTGTGTATCTGTTTACAACAGTGGTCCATCAAGTTGCACAGTGGCAGCACTGAGACCCTGCAGCAGTACAAAGTCAACCTGACAGCCATTGCTGTGCATCTGGAGAAGCTGGCTGACCCTGGAGAGGTCTACTGGGTGCTGCAAGGTAATCTCAGCTTTTAGTGGAAGACCCAGCAGGAGCTGGTAAACCATCTCTGCCTCTTCATCACAGTGATTAATCTACCATGTGATCACTGCATTCATGTCAAATGGAAATACCATTAGAAGGATGCATTGGTTCAAAGCATTCATATTCATTCACACATATCATTTTACATCACACCACAGATTTTTTTTTTTGTCTGGTTTTGTGTGTGATTATCTACAGTATGTTGTATTACTAACATGCAGGGTGAGTAATCATAAACCTTTATCACCTAAAATAGGTATTTTTAGGTGCTGCAGTGTGATCCTTAAATCACAATTTCTTCGGGTAACAAATTATAATGACTGGTTTTATTTAACACATACGATTGCAGAATTTCCTGAAAATTAATTTTCCATAAATGCATCTTCTCAACTAAGACTTTTTTTTCCACACTGTAAGAAATAACACAACACTTATGCCCTGCAGACCCAGTAAATGAGGAGATGTTGAGTGAGAACAGGAAGATGATCACTAACCAGCAGCTGGAGCTGTACAATGAAGCAGCAGCATACGTTCTTAACAGCAGCAAGCGCAATGGCAGATCCAAGGTCAAGCTTTTGGCTGCGTCCCGTCAGGCTGCACTGGAAACTATCACCCAGTCGGTTGATGGTTTGCATCTGCCTGAGGGCACCTTGAGTGTGGTAGGTGGGATTTCTTTCTTTTTTTTTTTTTAAATTTAAAATTATTTGTTGGCAAGATTAGATTTCCATTCTATTGTTCTAGTTAATAGTTCAGATTCAGTTGTTGTGGTTGTTCTATATTTAACCTAGAATACTTTCATCCTGTTCACCACCCACTATAATCCTGTTGTCAGGGATCCATGGTCCTCATGAATTCTGTTTGCAACAAGCTACTGCGGCCCATTGATGGCTCCTGCTGCCAAACATTACGACCCCCCAACTTCCTCCAAAAGCTGGCAGCCTGTTTCTTCCTTGGCTCGGCTCTGGTCTTCCTGGTCCTCCATATCCTTGGCAGCAACCGCCACCGCCGACCTGTGCCCCCTGATGTGGAGAGCCTAGAAGAGAAGAAGCCAGCAACTGCAACTACACCTCTGGGTCCAAAGGCGCCCTTCCAGGCTCTCTGCAGGATGGGTGTCATCATGGGCTATTTTTACCTTTGTGACAGAGCAGATGTGTTCATGAAAGAGCAGAAGTTCTACACACACTACACATTCTTCATCCCTCTTATTTATATATTTGTCCTGGGAGTGTTTTACAGTGAGAACAGTAAAGAGGTAAGTCCTGTTCAGTGCTGCATTTTATCAGTTTCATTCTGAGGTCCAGCACTTTCTCACTAGGTATTTAAAAGTGAATTTAATCTTCTGCACAGACCAAATTACTCAACCGAGAGCAAACAGATGAGTGGAAAGGCTGGATGCAGCTAGTCATCCTCATCTATCACATATCTGGTGCCAGTGCTGTGAGTCTTAAATGTCTTTTTTTTAATACATATGGGTGTAACGTGGTTGGAGGGAGTGCATTCTAGTATTTGATGTAAATGATTTTTCTTCTGTCTTTCAGTTCATTCCAGTGTACATGCATGTGCGTGTGCTGGTGGCAGCATACCTTTTTCAGACTGGTTATGGACACTTTTCATTTTTCTGGCTGAAAGGAGACTTTGGACTGTATAGAGTATGCCAGGTTAGGGTACAGTCAGTTATTTTTTAACCAAGATCTCACAATGACTTTTTATCAAAGTAGACTCTTTGTTTTTGCATGTTGCATCATACAGTTAGATTTGTATATATTGGGTCAATGATAAGATTTTTGCCATTTGGCCTTGGTACACTACTACGTTGATTTTGAAACACTCGTGAGTGAAGTAATTCAAGGGATTTAACAAAAATGTGGCATTTGTAATTACACCCATCAGAAGTGTCTGCAAGTTAGAGGTCATCGAGAGGCTGAAAAAACAAAATAAAACCATCCGAGATAGTAAAACAGTTTGGAAGATTCTTAATAAGAAAGAATTACATTAGTGCTATGGCATGGGCATGTATGGTTGCCAATAGAATCAGGTCACTGGTGGTTATGGATGACTTTTCTGTGGATAGAATGTATAGGTCTATATTCTCTGCCCAGATTCAGCCAGATGCTGCTTCATACTGCTGAGGGATAATGACCCAAAAAATACAGCAAAAGCAACCCAAGAGTCTCTCAAGGCAAAGAAATGGGATATTCTTCACTGGCCAAGTCAGTCACCTCGTCTCAGCCCCATAGAGCACGCTTCTCACCTACTGATGTTACATTTCAGAGTGATTGTGGTGGTGTACAGAGGCCAAATGGCAAATAACCTGTCATTATCCTAGTATGTACAAACCTAATTGTACACACATTACCCTGAAGTGTGAATAGTCCTTTTAATGTGTTTGTGCTTTGCCATGAAATCACACCATGGTATTGATTTAAAAACAGGGATTTTGGTTCACCAAGGGTTTTTATTTCAGGTTCTTTTCCGTCTGAACTTCCTGGTCTTGGTGCTGTGTATGGTAATGGACAGACCCTACCAGTTCTATTATTTTGTCCCATTGGTCACCTTTTGGTTTGTTGTTATCTACGCCACAATGGCCATGTGGCCTCAGATCCTTCAGAAGAAGGCCAACAGTAGGTGTCAGAAACCCTATGCGCTAGTCTTTGTGTTATATTAACAAGCATATATAATCAAGCACAATAAATGTGATGCTTGTCAATGTCCAATGTCTCTATTGTTTTCTGAACAGGTAGTGGCATATGGCATCTTGGGGTCCTGGCAAAATTGCTTGGGCTCCTGCTGTTCATCTGCTTCTTTGCCTTCTCACAGGTCAGTGAGTTTAAAAAAGTAATGTTTTTATTTTTAGTAATTTTTATTTCATGTGTAAAAGTATAAATGGTTCCATCATTAGTCTTTACACAGAGCATTTTGTAAGAAAATGTAACAAATACATTTTTTTTTTTTTTTTTTTTAGCCCAGTTGAAACAGAAAAGGATGAATATGCTTTAGATAATGAATATATAGTCAGTTAAATAAACTACACAGTTTGTCTGTTCCTACTTTAAAAAAAAAAAAGAAAAAAGTACTTAACTACAGTGTGGGATTATTTTCAGTCTTGAATTTGTGTACCTCCTTGTTTGAAATCAAGCTTATATAATATTCATGGTTTCTTGTTGTCACTCCAGGGTGTTTTTGTGAGTATCTTTTCCGTGTGGCCCATTTCCAAACTCTTTGAGCTGAACGGAAGCATCCATGAGTGGTGGTTTAGATGGAAGTTGGACCGATTTGTAAGTCAAATGTGTTTCACTCTAGATGCAAAAAAAAAAGTCTTTGAAATGTGATATGTGGCACAGGTGTACATCACTTTTTCAAAATGAGATCACTGTTTTCAAACTTGAAAAAGTTTTAATGTGATAATGTTTTGTTTTGTTTTTTCTTTTTGCAGGCAGTGATACATGGCATGCTATTTGCCTTCATTTATCTAGTGCTTCAGAAACGCCAGGTGCTGTCTGAGGGAAAAGGAGAAAATCTCTTCTCTGCCAAGATTTCCAACCTGCTCCTCTTCCTCTCTGTTGTCTTCTTCATTGTAAGACTTCACACTTCTCAGACCGTTTTTCTCACACTACTATATGGGTATACTTCACTCCTTAGATTGCTGGCATCATACCCTTTTTTCCAGTTGATACCTAATCTTACTGTTAATGAGCAAAATGCTGCATTGCAACAGCGGCTTAGAGTAGATGGGTTCCACAGGGAATGGAATCTACAAATATAAGTGCCACACCTGGGAATCATCTGATTTAAAACTTCTCAATGTGCTCCTCTTTGTAATGGGTAAGGTATGCATTATTTAACAAGAGCCCAGTAGAGTGACAATCTGTTCATCTCACATGTATGATGTCTATCAAGTGTTTTATATGTGCCACTGAGACAGCTTCCTGTTCTTTGTTGACTTCACTAAAGTAGCTGGGGAGTACGGTAGCTGCTTTAGTTAAGGCATAGTCAAACTTAAGTCAGTCACTTTGTTGTCTTTGTGGCATCTGAAGATTGTAAGCAGTTTCCCAACTTCTCCTTTTCTTATCACTCTAGACTTACTCAATATGGGCCAGCAGCTGCAAAACCAAAACAGAATGCAATGAGATGCATCCTTACATTTCTGTGGTTCAGGTACAGTATTTATCACCTCATTTCTATTTCTCCTCCTTTAACTTTTGGTCTCTGTATTTCATGCTATCGCACCATGTGGTGTTTTACACCATGGTCTTCCCAGCATCAGTTTGGTATAACTTGAACTGGAAACTTTTGTTAATGTCAACATCACATAGTTGTGCTTCCTTTTTTATTTGTCTTGAGAAGTCATTTCACATTTTTCACTGCTCATTTGACTTAGCACTCTAACCATAGTGGTTTTGATGACAGCCACAACCTCAGGGACTAAGCATCCCATAATAAGCCCCCTTCAAGCTTGACTCTCAGAAATGTCTTTTGTTCCTCCTTTCCACAGATTTTGGCATTCATTCTAATCAGAAACATTCCTGGCTACGCCCGCTCTATATATAGCTCATTCTTTGCATGGTTTGGAAAGATCTCCTTGGAGGTGAGACACACCTGGCAGTAAAGTTACAATGATGTAATAAAATGTTTTTAATGTAGCCTAACCTAGAATAAGGTAACAGTAATAAACTGTGTAAGCAGCAACAGTAAAATACCCAGAATAAACATTTGATTTCAAATAATGATCAAAAACTATGAGCATGTACGTGATGATCTGTAGCTCACATACTGCATTACCTATTACTAAATCTGCTTTTTGCTGCCCTCAGCTGTTCATATGTCAGTACCACATTTGGCTGGCTGCAGATACCAAGGGAATTTTGGTCCTAATTCCCGGAAATCCTTCACTCAACATAATGGTCAGCACCTTTATTTTTGTGTGTGTGGCCCATGAGATCTCCCTCATCACCAATGACCTGGCCCAGGTGGTCATTCCCAAAGACAGCATGGCCCTGCTGAAGAGACTGGGGGCCTTGGGGCTCATCAGTCTGGTTGTACTGGTGCTGGCCAGGGCCAGTCAGCCCACACCTGGTGCCTGATGGACACCTCTTGATTGTGGGCACAGCAGACTTGCCAGACCCCCATGGAAGTGAGTTACAAATCCAACGCAGTAGCAGGCCCAGTTTCAAGCTACTGGTGGCCAGAGGAGATAACCTCATTAGTGCTGAATTACAATGAAGAGCCCATGGGAAAAAAGTGTCTCACAACTGCCATGTTTGAGCAGTCTACTCTGAGTGCTATGAAAGTCACACACTGAAGAGAACAACACCTATAAAAGAAGGAATAACTCATTTCAAAGCAAAGTACAAATTACACGAAAGAAATAAAAGAACAAAACTCCTTAACGATATACATCATCTGGATTCACTACAAGAACAAAGAAATTTGGAGTTTTTATTTAAAGCAAAAGAGGTTGTTGCCTTTAAAGACCTCATGCTTACTGTGTGAATTTTTGCAGCAGTGCTTCTAGTCAGCCAAGTTTTTGTTGCATAAAGTACTTCCTGTGATTACTCCACTCTAGAAGGGATTACTAGGCACACGCTCCGTCCACATGGCCATGGCAGCTGAAGGTATTTTCACTCAGGTGGATCCATAACCCACATATTCAGATATCTACTCTTTTACAATAAAATGTTCGATTCTGCTGCATTTTATTATCAACATTACATTGGACAGTATTCCTGGTGATTTTAAAAATAGCATTAGATATCTAAATATGCAAAATATGGACCAACAACTGGTTTGGGTGATCAAAAAACTCAGCTCGAAAAGAAAACAAACATTGGGAGTGCAATTGTTAAAATGGTGGACTATCCCTCAACATGTTTTTGCTAATGTTTCGAGTAATTTTAGACATGTTTGCCTTGTGCTGAAAGGCACTGTGGTCACCTGCTGTAGCTTTGAAATTCTGTGATATGTACAGTATTTAATGATTTAAATTAAGCTTATATTTTATACTTTTTTTTTTTTTTTTTTTGGCTTTGTTTATTTGTACTTTGCGCCCATGACTGCTATTGGTGAATTATTGAATTGTTTTTATACTCATCCCAGCCACAGAGACAGGTTGAGCCTTTCCGGTCTACTCCATCTGTCCTGTTAGTGGTTAACTTCAAAGTCTGTGTATATTTGTATGATATAGTGAGGCTTGTTTTATTCTGCCGTGCTTCAGCAGTATTTATAGTCAGTCTTTATATCCTTTCAGTGCTGGTCAAACATGCCCCAGAGCTCTGGTGGAAAATGATGGGTTGCACATAATATTGTATAATACACCCACCCTGTGCTGTCACAGCCAGTTAGCTTTTTGAGGAGTGAATGAGTGAGTATGTGATTTCTTAGACTTCAGCTTTTCTCATTGGCTTACTCTATGTGTACAATTCTCTTCAGATCTGCTTGTTCAAATCTGTCATGCGGCCTGTGAACACAATCTTTCCATTCTTAGTCCCTTTGTGAGGGCCACAACAAAACTTTAAAACAACTACTTGGTAATGCACTGATTGAGCTAAGGAGACATCGAGACAACAAAATATTTATTTTTTTCAGTTGACTAACGTTGACGTTAAGAGAGATTTGCACTTTTCCTTAAGGACCTGTATTTTTCTTTTCAAATGAAATAGAACATTTAAAGTTTAACTAGCGCAGATACCTTCTGCACTTTTGGCACATTATGTTGAATATGTCAGATGTTTTGTCAAGGTTGTTTGGCAGATAAAAATTATAATATTGTAAGATCCAACTTGAGATTTTCTACGCAGGGGTAGTAAAATGTGTGTGTCAGTTGTTTTTTACACGTTATATATATTTTAAAGAAAAACATGGGTCCAGAAAGATTTTTTTTTTTTTTTTTTGGAGCACATTGTCTAGAGCTTTTGAGGCTTGTCATTCATTTCTCTGCTATTGTACAGTTCGGGTTGCATTTTCAAACTGAGTAAGAGCCAAGTATATTTGTAATTTCTATAACCAATCATCACCTCATTTTGTAGATTGAGAATGGCAATTCCATGTTGCAGTTTTCTTTGCTGTGGAAAGTTTACCATTTTGTTTTGTCTACTACCGATTTAACAGCTATACTGTACATTTGGTAATTGTTTCAGGCCTTAATAGATCTTTGGTCATGTAAAAGCAACAACTATTGATACCTTTTGTGCAGGGCCTCTTTGAAATATGTTATATATACATTTTTTTGTGATGTCTTACAAGATGTGAAATGTATCCTTATTTATAAATGCCTTTATTCTGTTGTTAATAACTTCATAAAATGTGCTGTTTTGGCTTATAGACAAACCCCCCCCCCCTATTATTCATTCATGACTAGTGCCAATATTTGGGATAAAGGTACCTAGAGTAAAAACAAATGTTTTGGAAGAATTTATTGTTATCATGTAACACATTACATATAGTAACACATGACAACAAAAACTTTTCAATGCAAAACTCCCTTTTGCTCTATTGTGCAAAGCATTTAGAAATACAAACATCATAGTTTTAACATTTACACACATATTCTAAAATACTGTAATGTATCTTTATTATTATTATTAGCTAAGCTTTTCTGTTCTCATGTTTATTGTTCAAGGTGTAAGTGCACACAGTACAGATGGTAAAACATCATAAAGACACTTCGGAGGCATGCAGATTGGCACAAATGTTAGAAAAACTAATAGGAAAACAGTCGTCTCCAACACTGTTGTGTTTCGGGTCACAAATTCAGTGCTTCGGCCACCTTCCTCTCCTCAGGAATACCATTTACCTAGAACACGACAAATATTATACATATAAAACTACTGAGTTTTAATATACCTCTTAAGAGGAACAGATTAGATTTAAAAAAAAAAACTCCCCCAAATTAGTGTGAGTTATCTCTACATTAATTCAAACAGACTGAGGTACCTACCTCCAGCCTTCGAAATGTTGACATGACATAATTATCTCCTTTGTTAGCAGTAAATGGAGAGAGCAGCTGGTTAGTGCACCATGCAGCTGATCACCATGCACACAAGAGGGTGCTCACACACCGCACTAGAATTGGTTGTCTTTTCATGCATAGGTGGCGACACCATTAAACGAGTCGAGCTCTCGTGTTTGATTACTTGTGGAGCCACAGCACAATGATTTACTCTCAATAATGTGTCCAGCTGAAACTGTCTGAATGCTTGTAGTTTCACAGTGATTCAGACATTAAAGAAAACAACACTGTGACTATGAAGACAATTTTTGTTGAAGCAATGTACAACAATTACTACATCATACTACTGTGAAGCTAATGTGCACAGACCTGCAGGCAGATGTGCTATACTGAACTAGATGTTGGAATGAACATTAGGAAATAGTAGGCATTTATATTTATGACAACATGAAGCGAGAGCACTTTAGAATGACCCATATTCATCGATATACAGACTTTATGCCACAGGCTGCTGTTTTAAAGTTCTCCTGGATTACCTGAATTGTGTTCTGACATGTACTGCTGTATGTAACTCAAGCATGTGGAAGTTTTTTAGCAAAGGAATTCAAAAATACACATCACAAATTATCCATGCATCTAGAGTAAAGCGCTAATACTAACCTGATGGCCTTTGTTGTGGTATTGTAATCTGGTTTTGCAGATTCCTGGAATCATAAACAGAGTGATATTATGGTGAACAGACATTCACATATAAGAACCTTTAGTGTCATGTGAAAGTTTGCTGTACTCATATTTGAATATTTTTACTTTCAAGCCAATTAGTAAAAATCATGGGACGGCTTGAACCTCTTAAATCTCTTTCCAAGGGCCGACTTGCTTTCTACAGCTTTAGCCGTAAACATAGAAAGGTTAGAAAGTGCTGAAAACAAGATTAAACAGTAATGTTATTGTTTTGACTTACATTTCCTCCATATAAGAAGCCTGCTAATGACCATGTGGATTTTATGTGCGCACAAATGAGGTTGTGAATGTCACTGCATGTGCTTTTTTTCCCCCACTGCCAAATCCCTTAACTCACGTTTGTGTTTGCATTAGCGGCATGCTGGTGGTCTCGTAGTTGTCGGGGTGGAGGGGTGGCACCACCTCACCGCTGACTGGATTGAAGACGGGCAACGTGGAGAGCGGCCAGGAGATCTCTCGGTTCTTGGACATGCTACGGAGCTCCTTGGTGGACTTCTGAATGGAGCTGTGGTGAACAAGCTGGATGCTGACGAGGGGAGAGGTAGTGAAGTTAACATGAGCCTGCGATGTTGTCATGTCTGGTTAGTTTGTCTCATCTCCTGTGCAATGCCTTATCTACCGAAAGACAATTAAAAATTATAGCAGCAGTTTCTGTTAGCTATGGTGAGCTCTGCACGCCCTGCTTCATGCATGCACAACAGAAATATAACATCCACCCTCACCTATCGCTGTGATGTCCTTTATTTGTCAGATTTAAGGTCCAAAATACGTTCTTAATCTTCACAAGACAACTGTGAGCAATTTGTTACTGCTAATAGCAAAACTCCCCTTTATCTTGTGATTACATTTTGGAGCAGCCCATTGGATGAATGAATGTCAACACAGACATGGGCATGTGAATGGTTATGGGAAAGCCGTCAATGACAACATATGCTGTATGACAAAACTGCAAAACAAAAAGAGAGGGGGGAGGGGACAGAAACATAAAAAAAAGAAAAACACAGGAGAGGTAAAACACTTACTCTGGTGTTTGCATGTTTCTTTTTTCCCTAGAAACAAAACAAAATGGATGAATTAAATACTAATATTAATAGTTAAAAGAGACATCTACACACAAGTGAATGGACTGTTGTGTAAAGACAGTGAGGATGGGTTGTGGGGTGCGGAACACTGAATGAACGAGGGGGCACATCTCTCCCAGCCTGTAAATGATTTGAGAATGATGAAAGGCTTTATCACGGATGAATGATCATCAAGGTCATGGCTTCAAAACACCAAGACACACAAATTTAATAAAACAAAACTGTGACAGAAATGTATGGGTAACTTAATATACATGGACTGGATGGTATGACAAGCTGCGATTCCAATCCAGATTTCCAATAACTGCCCTGCACTATCCTTTTTGTCTCTCATTTGATTTAATAACACTGCTGCGGCTGCTTTCCTCAATTGTTTGTTGGTGCATAAAAATATAAGACCAAGCACACTTACACCCCTTCCCGTCGGCAGCACATAGTGTAGCCGAGGATGAAGAAGAGGACTAGTGCCACGGCGGAGGGAACAGCCAGTGTGATCAGGAAGTCAGAAAAGTAGTTGCGGCTCTTCAGAGACTCAGAGGGAGGGTTGTATTCCCCGAATTCAGGCAGGATCCCTGTGCCTGGGTCAGGACGGGTAATGTAGACTGGTACTACTTTATTGATGTCAACCTAAAGAAATAAGCAAGAGTTAATTGAGCATTTATAAATGAATCAGCGGGTTGTCTACACTGAAAACGTTGTCTTGTGATTGTAGTTAAGTACAATGTGCATTCATTGTGTATATTGTCAAAAACAATACTTATAGGTAGCAAGAGTTCTGTGATGTTTCCCATTTTCTCTCAGCATTAAAAATCTGTAACTTTCTAATCCAGGTGAATCTGTATGGGAGGATGCTCACCAGAGAAATTTTACACCAGTCGATGTGAAACTGAGCTCTGAACTTCTTGTCGCAGCTGATGACAGGCTCCATCTCCTGACTGCACCGCAGCTGGTTATGTGGGCTTTCCACCTCCCGCAGGCACGACGAGAAGGGAACATCAGCACCAACCATCACATACACTCTAGGGAGAGGAGACAGTGCATGACAGAAGAAGAGAAGATGGCTCCTCATTTTACAAGTTTATGCTGAGGCTTGAGCACTGACTGATCATCTCGACGCTTTCATCTTCCACAGCGTCAGCGTGAGTCTTTGATGCACAACAGCATTTCATATTGGCTATTCACTTCTGAACTAAACCAGCTGACAGTTTCTGCTAAGTGTACTCATCTAAATACAGTGAGCTGAGGATCCCCAAGGCCCCATTTAATGTCAGCATGGCATGAGTGGGCTCAAAATATATGCACTTTGTTTGATTGAAAGAACCTTTAAGAGCGTTAGACCTCTTAGTTTTATGTAAATCACAACACTACATTTTTAAATAGAAAATGTATGTATGTGAAAAGAACCCAAAGTAGTTAGAACTTTATAAAATGACTACAAAGGTCAGTCCAACTTCAGAAATTCTCACCCTTCTTTGAGGTTATTGATGGGCAGGGGCACACGGCCACCACGGTCCAGTGCTGAGGTGATGTTGATAGCATTGAGACGCTCAGGCTGCCATACGTTCTTCACAGCTCCCAGGAAGTCCCCCAGGACCTCGCTGGCCAGCATCTCCTCCACATTCATGTTTTTGATGTAAAACTCTGCCTGGTAAGGCAGGGGGAACTCTGCACATCGGGTGGAAGAAAAGAGCATTAGATAAAAAGCAGTAACATTAAATGGGAAAGAAGACAGAAGGGGAGCTAAAAAGGTAGACCAGAATCCAGAATCCATAACCCTGAGAAAAGGGAAGAGATGCAGTGATGCTCTAAGACATCATTATTACTTCATTACTGATGCATCGTGATTTCACCTGTCTAACGCCGCTCTGTTATGACTTGGCCTCCCTCTGTGGCCAGATGTCAAATGAGATCACAGCAAAGGTTGAGTGATGTCATGTCAACAACACAAACATCTGCTGAGCGTTTACCCGACTCATTTCATACTGCACTGTATGTACCATGACAGGACAAAAACCACCACACAAACACCCAGATGCATAAATGGAAGTCCAATTCAAGTACTGAAAGTTCCCTCAGGATTTAATCACAGAAATTGCACAGTCTGATCTCTCTCTATGCTAAGCTTCATACTGGTGCCTCTTACCTTCTGTGGCCATGATGTTTATGACCAAGTTGTGCCTTGCCGTCTCAAAAGTGCGTCTGTTATAGGCAGTAATCTGCAACACACAAGGGTGAAACTTTAAGCCCAGATCAGTGCAGCTTATATGGCAGCAGCCCCTTTGACAAGGCTGAGCTAGATATACTACAATGGTTCTGATACAACATATACAGGCACATGTATCCTGCTGGGGACATTTAGCCTTTGGGGAAAAGAATTTCTACAGTAGCTTATGGGGAACAAAGAAAGCGTATAAAAGCATAATGGAATTTAAGTCTGAAGACTCACAGCGTAAAATTGCACCATGCTACTACTCCATGCATACAAATCAGCTGGGCTCAGTAAAATGCGTTACTACCCTATTACCTTTATGTAAGCTTATGTATATTATTGACTTCTTTTTAAATGACTGAACTCACTGTTAATTCATTGCCTTCAATTTGTTTTAGCACAAAAAACAACAAAGTGGCAACACAAAATACTTTGTCTACTCATTTTATTGTGATGGTGGTCCAACCACCCACCTCTATGACGGTGGGTTTCCCAACATGCTCCGCAGTGGGGGAACCATAGAGCACACCGTCGCTGTGCGGTGTCCTCTGGATGTAGCGCAGCCAGCCTGGCCTGTCAGGGTAGCCCATCAGGTTGGTGTTGAATGTGATTGGGTCATTGCTGGCATCACCTGCAGGCATAGCCATTTAATGGAGTGTGCCCAGTAATGTACTTTTAGACCCATTAGCTGAATTCTGAACGTTTTGCCAACAGCATCTCAGCATTTTCTAAGCAGTTTCTTGTGAGACATGATGAGAATGTATTATGGTGCCTGTTCGTTAAATGAACATGCAACTATATAAAATGGGGGCAATATAGAGATTGTACCTGATTTGGGGTATGGAGGAAACTCTCCTTTGAAGTACTCTCTTTCCAAAACATGGACGAACAGCACTCCTGCCGATGGATAGACGTTACGGTCTGCATGTGACCTCGACAAGATGGTGACAACTAAGAAAACAGGTTTCAAACAAAGAGAAAATTAGGTAGAGCTGAACATTTCCTTATGCTTGTATGCCTGTGTTATTCATCACCAGTGACTTGCCAGCAGCACTAAATTAAAAAAAAAGAGCAGAAAGTATTAATACAGGTGAAAACTACTAAAGAAAATGTTATATAATGGCTACTCCTATTCATTAACCTGCATTTTGAGAAATCCAGTGTTTGACAAGGGGCGGTAAAAGCATTAGCTTCACACGAGGAAAAAGCTCAAATTGTTAGCTGATGGAAACGCTATGCTTTTTTTTTTTTTATACAAACCAATGAATTTCCATGGCAAGGAGCTGAGGGACTGTGGGCAAAAGCAGCAGTAATGAGTCATTCAGACCTGAACTGTTTTCATGCCCTCCTCCCACTCTATCTCTACGACGCTCTCTATTTAGACGCACTCCATTTCAAACACAAACATTTAGTCCTTATTTGTGAAGGGCACTGCTCAGAAAATGGCAGGCCCTTAACAAGAGTTTACACAATGTAACAATGGGGGTGATTTAGCCGGCTCTCTCCCTCTTTTTGCATCATTCACTATTTCACCCTCTCGTCTTCTTTCAAGCTCTCAGCATTTTTGCACGGCATTTTTCTTCTCGCTTTTTCTTTTCTCTCTCTTTCACAGTGGGTGGGCACTCCATTTTTAATCACCATGGGAGACTGAATATACAAGGAGGAAGGGAAGGCGTAGTGGGGAAAAGAGCAAGAGAGGGAGGAAAAAGTGGCATGCTATGAAATGCTGGAGAGGGAGAGAACGAGAACGAGAGAACGAGTGTGAACTGTTCTTGCCTGCAGACACACAACTCCAGATGCATTAAGTTGCCAGAGTAGAAGGTTCCCTGCGAAAGCTGTTTATGTGTATGTGCCTTCCCACTGCAAAATTCTGCTTATTCCCACCATTATTTTTTTTTTATCTCATGCTTCATCTTCTCATTAGCATGAAACCGACATGTTCTACATCAATGTCAAGAGTCTTAAAATGAAGGGTTTCCCTACTTCTCAAACTCTAAGCCCTCTCCTTTAACAGAAGCTGATTCCAAAAGAGAGTCTCTGCTGAATGGAGTAATAGAGCAAGATTTACATTTTAATCCATGTCCATGAAAGAGGAAGAGAGTATGTGATCCTTGGTTGTTAAGTATTATCTAATACCAGGGTGCACGATGGGGTTAAAAAAGATAAGGTGACACCTCTACAAAGCCAAACTGCCTAAATGCAGTGTAAGTACACTGATGAGCTGTTGGTAAAGATAGAAAATAGTCCCATATGTTGGTTAAACTGGGCTCCATCTGTAGCCATAAACGGAGATGCTGAAGTGAACATGTGTCCTCTGTCCCTGAGGGCTTGGTCACAGCTACATACAATCAATAGCATTTAGCAGGCCCTGGATGTGGTGTCGCTTATAGAAACTGAGGTTAAATTAACCACATCTCTTTCCAAGGACAGACTGAGGGAACCACCTGTGCATGACTAATCTACACACATCTTCTTGCTGCTACTACTGCACCCATGACATTAGGATCTAGGTTATTCTGAGACCAAGAATAAAAACTCATTCAGTTTCAGCACACCAGTGGTGCCCTCGATGATGGCTTTGGTTGATCCTCAAATTGCACCCTGAATGTGCACACTTGGATTTTATTACCTCGATTCTTCTCTCACCTCTGATGATGTCAAGTAGGCAAATTATGGCCTGAAAACCTACTTTACAGAAGACGTAAAAGACCACAGCAGGCATTCCTGGTGAACGCAGTCACTGTACACAGTGCAGGTGACCACAAGCCGTCCACAGGGAGCGGTGTCGGAAAACTGAAGCGTACATTATCACAGAAAAAATATTGTAGTGTCAGTATTTTTCAGTATCGTCCAGCTTTCTTTTCCACTCACAAACCAACTGCTTGTGGTGTTACCAATTGTCACAGGTCCTGAAATAAGAATATAGAAGTGAGCCCATATGGCCTGCTCTTCCCTAATGGTCTGAGGAATAGGAAATGACCTATGGGATTTGAGATGTATTGAAGCTCTGATTTAACAAGTTTACAGGTTCCCATTGTACTGTGTTTCACCCTCACTGTTGATTGCAGTCACTTCCATTTAGAGAGCAGCCAATGTAAGCAGAGCTCAGTGGCTAAGTTACACTCAGGATCTGCTAATAGCGTCAGATCTGCTTATTTGTAGCAGCCTGAGTTTCTGCCAAGCCTTCTCCAGATGATGAACATAATACATCACCAATTAAAGGTTAATACTAAACTATCCCCTGCAGGCTAACCAACTCCTGCAGCAAGAAAAATGTACAGACACACAAGTGCATATTACTTCACACAACAGCGACACTTTCCTATTAATTGAGCTGACACACACAAACACACATTATAATTCATGTATTCTCCTTAATTTGCACATTGTCATTCACAACATTTCTTTAACTGCCACCATGAATAAGTGCCACACTAGATCACTAACAGTCCCTGGGGGTGGTAGAAATGGATAACTAGATTTTATGATTTTCTGGGCCAGCCTCAAACTGGCTGAAGTCTCATGAGTGATGCCTTAGTTAAAAATTCCATTAGCAATGCAGAGAGAATAAACCACCTTTGTCCCTCTGTTGGCTGCGGTTAGCTGAGGCCTCTAGTTAGGTGATGGAGAGACAATTGGGAGGAATGTCCTTTAGTTTTGTTGGATCAGCTTTGGGTCAGGAGGAATGCATGTGCTTCTTTGGTGTTTAGCGCAGAAGCACAGACAACAAGGACTTCTACTGTTTGCTATTCTTCCCGTGATAAGTTTGAGCCTCTTTCTAAACACAGACCTGGAAGTGAAAGTAGTTGGTGTCACAAACAGACGGCGATGGCTAAGAGTGGACAAGAAACGGGCAGCTTGTTTCGACTTTCACTTCAAAGGTAAGCTGAATCACTCGTTTGCCTAATATGATTGTTGAAAAGTTCTGTATCATCCACAGAATCAGAGCCGCAAAGCAAAATTACCATGTTACATAGAAGGAAACAGAGCTTTGAGTCATAATTAATGATTTAGGATAAGTTCTAATCCAGTCAAGGCCAAGGTTTAGTAAGAATTTAGATTACGCTGCCATTGCTGCAAAAGTAAGTGCCAAGTCTGTGGGACAGCTGACAATTGAAAACAGTGATGTCAGTATTAATGCAGAGCCAGCTGAATGTGTCACTGTTATGACAATGGGGAGGGCATAGCAGGTCAACACACACACACACACACACTCACCATCTCTGTACAAGGCTGTTCTCAGCTTCAAGCCCATGGATCGCTCCATGTGGACATTTCTCTCATGCAAAGCGATGTTTTTGGCATCATAGGCATGCACAATGTAGACTAGTGGATCAATGAATAAAAGTATGAATGGAACAAGAGTGTATTTCAGTGGCAGCCTGGACTATTTACTCGGTTCCCAGTTTCTACCCCAACCTACAATTAATGCAGTCTGATAACCTACCTGTCCTACTGTAAATCTTACCTTTGTGAAGTTGAACAGAGGACAATAATAACTAAAATGAATTAAAACAACAAACAGGATAATAGTTTTAAAAAATAAAGTGCTGTTATACTGCAGTGAGATTGAAATAAACACTTCCAAGTTTAACTTAAAACTTTGAAATTAAACTTTTGTCCTTGGGGACAGTATGAAACCTGCACCAGACGTTTGCATGGTTCGGATTGATTGACCAGGGAGTAATGAGTCTCATTTTTTTAGAGACCTGTACATCACTGCAGTAGTCTAGCCTGCTTAGGATAAAACTAAAACTGCAGTAATTAATGCTTTCTTTTTTTTGTCATATATGATTTACTGACTAACTTTGAGTTTTGGACTGGTGGTGATGTAAAACAACACATATCTCCTTGGCTATAAGACATTTTTCAGTAAGTATTAGGCTGATTTATTTAATTTTTTAACTTAGATCCTGAATTTTTATAGTGTGGGTGTCAAAATCTGAGGTTTGAGTCCGTACAATTACACCAAGACTTGTGGCTTGGTGCATGGTGGGTAACAGAAACATTAAAAGAGCATTAGAGACTTCATGGAGGAAGGATTTACTGCATTAGTTTGAGATGTGTGTAACGAAACGGCAGTACTGCATGAAAAGCAGCTACCACAAATATGATGTTACTGTGAGGACACGTTATAAATAATGCAGCAGTATATTATCTATTCCCCAGGTGTAATTAAGAGTAACGTGAGCTGCTAAAACTGCATTAAGTACTTAATTAGACGTTCATAACACACCTTGGGTCAACGATACAGAATTAAGCTTCTTCCCAAAGGTAATTAAAACTGAATGAACGGCAAGAACTAGCAAAACAACGCATATGTGACTGTTTTATACGTGAGTATATATATATATATATATATGTGTGTGTGTGTGTGTATTAGGTTGGCTGTCTAAGCACCCCACCCGTGTAGTTTTCTCTTGTTAGCCATGTTTTTTTTTTCCACGTCTCCTCCTCTGCCTCTTGGAAAAAATGAGAAGCTAAACAGCAGCAGGCTAACTAGCTAGCTTGCTAACTAGCATGGACAGCCCTTCAAAAGCCTACGCGTCAAAAAAAAAAACAACAACAAAAAAAAAACCCAACATTGCCTGAGTTTAATCGATACGTACCCGTGCCGAGCCATACCGCGACAGCTGCAGCGGGCATGGTGTGTATCATCCTCTTGGATCTCACATGAAAGCGGGTGTTTTATCTAATCGCCAGTGAGTTTGCCTGCCATAATAAGCAGCATCCTGCAGCATTTCTTCCTCCGCCTGCTTCCTCCGCTGGAAACAGCGCGACCTCTCATTGGCTGCACATCTGGTTGGAAAAAAAACGCTGTTGTCGCAGAAAATGGGCAAAACACGCGACATGAAGCGGTGTATGTCTGAGCGCCACGCCTTCAGCACAGCTTTCTGTCAAATGATAACGGGAATTGTAATTTTGCCTGCCTGCGTGATTTTATGTCCCTGTGCTTTTTGGCTGACCTGTCATGGGGTCACATGTTCCAGTAACCATGTTAATACATCTTTTCCTAAAGTTCACTAAAAATAGGTGGGTTGCTTCATTGTTGATGCTGGCCCTGGGTCCAGATGTGGAGTTAAGCGGATAGACACACCCACTGAGACAGCTTGCTTAAACACACACCATGGCCTCACCAGGGTCGGCCCTTCTGATCCCAGCTGTAAGAGGGTGCAGACATGTTTGAGAAGTCTGCTTCAATCTGTCCAGACTCCCCACAGAGTCAGTTGTACCAGACAGATGGTCATGTTTTGGCCCCTTGGCTCCCAGTCAGGCCTGCTGAAAGGCTGCTGGACCCTTAATTTACCCCAAATACTCCCTTTGCTGTCAGCCACCACTTAGAGTGTACTTTGATCCTGCAGAAAAGCATCCTAATTCTTGCTATCATGCTGATAGTGGTCACCGCATGGTTCTTGTTTGATACCTTCATGTCAGAAACTGGATTCATTTCTTCCTCTGTGGTGATAAACACGATGCCATCCATCCTCTGTGCTCTGCAGTGCGTGGCTGTTCTGCGCGCTCAGCCTCCCTTTTATCCCCTTAAGATTATTTTTAGGTTGCTTAGCAACATCTTCACATAGGCAATGTTTGGATTGGTTATGAAGGTATCACAACAATCAGTATAGGTCTGTGCATGCACTAAGATGCAGAGAAACGAAGAGTAGGAAAACACAGTGTCTTGGCCAGAGGCTTCTAACTGGGTACTGGTTTGGACTGACAGCAGTTCAGTTCTGTTTTGGTGTAGTCTGCAGTATGTTTACACTGTAATTGCCCTAAATTTGCCTGTTTTGTTAGATGGTAAATGCTCTTACTTCAGCAGTCATTCCCAACACTGGAGGCTTTTACTTGTGTAAACTTGTGTAGGTCTCATGGAGGAGACGCCACAGGGTTTGTATTTCATATATTTTGATTTAGTTGTGTTGGTGAGCCTGCAATACTGAACATTTAGAACAGTAACTGTCTATATAGACTGGCTATAAATATCAGTGATTTATGATACAATTTTTTTTATTTTCTGGATTAATTTATATTTCCAGTACATTTTTACAAAATATGTAAGCAACACGTTCAAATGAAAATGACTGTTTGTTAAAATAATCACAGATTTAGATGTTTGTAAAGCTTTTATTCTAGTGGCAACTTAATCACAGTGAATATAGTCCCATGCTTTAGGTGGTGTCTGTGTGAGCCAGCCAGCTAGAAATGCTACACTCTGGTCTTCTTTAATGTCTTTTACATTGTTACAATATTAATGACCAGAGATTAAATAGAAATAATTAGAAATAATTTCATTTGGTCATGATCAATGTGAAACAGAGTTTGGTGTGTTCAGTAACCAACTTTTAATATAGAATTTCATTATATCTGGCTAAATTAAGTCTGACTCATGGAAACCAATATCTTTGCTCTATAATTAATGAATTAATGAACAGTGAAGCCAAACTTTACCAAATTTTCTGGCTCTGGTCCCATGCAAACTCCTCACAGTCCCCTGGTGGTCCTCACACCACACTTTGCATTACCCTACCATGGACACTCATCACACAACCGGACTGGTCTTGAAACCTCTTTACCCCACCCAGATCTCATTGGTGAACCACAAGCAGCCAGTGAAGTTACAGTGGCTGTGTGCTGGTATTTATGCCAGGCTGCAGCTCGATGAAACCCCCTCCGTGCAGCAGATTATCGGACCAAACCATTGCCGCAGTTTAGGTTTTAACACCTGTCACATGAGGCTTTGCATCTGCAAATCCACGGCTATCATTGCGGCGAGGCAGGTTTACTTTGCTGCACCGCAGACGTATTTCGGACGCTGCTGTCCTGCAAATGCTGCCACAGAGCTGCTTTCGGTGAGAAGAGCTGCCAAATAGCACCGACACCCCTATTGTGCGACTGGCAGCATCTCCCACCGCCTGCAATGGCGTTGTAGCGGCTCTAGTTTGTCCAAACGCGTCTACAGTGGCTGATCCGTCCCGGACTATTTACGACCGTGGGATAGCTATGTTATTTTGGAAAGGGTGTGCGAAGAGAGCATCCATCCTTTATCCTCTGGATTACAGTTTGTTTACATCACGCGTCAAATGAAGCCGGACCCATGAATGTAAGTCTGACTCTTTTGTTTTTGTAACATTGAAGCAACAACGCGGTGGTTATTGGTAAACAGTTAACTTCACCTTTTTGCAGTCGTCGAGAAAGGTCAGTGTTTCATGCAGAGACCTGGTCAGGAGGAGGCATGAAATAAATGTTAAGCAGTGTCAGAGGAGGTAAACATGAAGTGTGATGTTGCGTGCAGTGTGGCGGATGTGCGGCTCAGCCTGTTTGTCTGATCCCACTGACACAATATTAAAGCCTCAAAATTCATCTTTCATCTTTCGCCTCTAAACTTTATTTTCCTCTGTGCAATGTCCACCGAGGCAGCACGGCTTTTTTTTTAAGTTCAATCGGATGATTTTTTTTTTTTGCACACGGATTTCACATAGGTGTTATCATGGACCAGCAAGAGACCAGCATGGTGAATAATGAATATTGAACCAGGACATGTAGGTTTCTGCTGCTGCTGCTGCTGCTGCTGCTGCTGCTGCTGCTGATGATGATGATGATGCATCCATACGGTCTCGGCTGTGGCTTTCAACACAACTTAGATTAATGGATTCTCAGTGCTCCAGATGAATATGTTTTTTTATTGTGTGGTCTGATCTCCCTCTGCAAAACATATTTCAACATTTATTGACATTTAAACGCTAAGTCTTGCAGTTCATAAAAAGCTGTGTTATTATTATTATTATTTTTTTGGTGCATTCAACAACATTTTCTCAATAGGATTAAAGTACCATGCGCTGCTTTGCTTGATCGCTGACATTTAGTAGGAACAGCCAAAATGTCACAGATGTTTCAGAGGGAAAAGAAGAAAACAATATTTCCTACAGTAAAGCACCAGTTTGAACATAAAGGACTCACATCTTCACCTTGATGTGTACAGTAAATATTGATTTGAGAAGGTAAACAGTGTCACGGTGCTGAATAGACATCACCAGCAGTGTCCAATACACGTTAACTGCAAGTTCTGTTGTACTAAGAACTTTTCATCTGTACAATACATTTGGACCTTGTGTTTCTGAAATGCTGTTACTGGAAGATGACGATAATCTCTTTTCCAGATCAGTGACACTTTAATTATATGTGACAGGTTAATGTTTAACTAGTTATCTTTCTGGAACTTACCAGATAATCATGCAGTGTTGCACAATGTTTCTGTCTTAATAATGCCTCTCTTTATCTCTGCAGGTGTTAATGTGCCTAAAGGAAATATAACGTCAGCTGGATCAGATTAGGCAACGCTGCAGTAGGTCAAACTAGACTCCTAATTTCTATGTTCTAATGAGGCCACGGCCATGCTGACATCCCCCATCAATCCAAAGACATCATCATGCTGAAGACGGAGGCCTCAGGGGAGAGGACCAGCCTCCGGAGTGCCTCCCCCCACCGCAACGCCTACCGGGCTGAATTTCAGGCACTGAAGAGAGCCTTTGACCAGCCCCGTATTGATGGAGACTCTAAGCCCAAAGACCTAGAGCGGGTGAAACAACCAAGAGGCCGCCAGTATGGGACCCATGTCAGCCGTATTAAGGACATGTTCATGCAAATGGGCTCAGAAAATGCATCATCTAAGACCAGGGGTCGGGATGAGTCTTCGCCACAAAAGTTAGTCAAGCCCACCAATTTCATCAACAAGGCTGATGGATCAGTGATAAAACTCCAGCATTCTTCTTCAGCTGAAAGGGTTGGGGGTGCTGGAGCGAAGTTCTCTGAAACCAGGAAGCTGTTTGAGCAGCAGTCACGTGACCAGTCCCAATCACCAGTCTTTCCCTATGGACGTGATAAAAGGGGTTCCCATGAGCACCTCGATGATTGGCGAGGAGCAAGGTCCAATCGAGGTAGTACAGACTCCTTGGACTCCCTTTGCTCCAGAACAGAGGCATCCTCACCGACTGTTAGTCAACTCAGCGCTGTTTTTGAAAATGCTGACCACCACAACCAGGGTGTGCAGTACAGAGGAGTCAGCAGACGAACCCTCTACTCACCTGATGGATTCCATCGTCATGGAGGTGATGTCAGTGAGGATGATTCCCGACAATCTCCAATTTGTGGCACTTACCGGAATAGGATAGGGGGGAAGTTACCCACATCCATGTCTTCTGAGGACCTTTTGAGCCACAGTCCTGTGGCAGAGGCTTCAGAGGTTAAATCCGTTCCACAAGGTGAGGAAACCCAAACTAAAGCCGGCAGAGATGGACGATACCTTTCTGGGGTCACCACCAATGGAAGCCAGGTCAATGGTTCTTGTGAAGAAGAAGAGAAACCCTCAGAAACAGGAAAACATATTGAGGATGTAGGCATGTCCAAAGCATCAAAACATGCTGATGATGCTGTGATTTCCAATAAAGCTTTTGAAGATACCACTCCAGAACCTTTACCAACCCCAACCACACCAGTTGGGGAAAGCCAGGAGATTGGGCAGGGTTCAAGAGAAGACAAGCCCTGTCACTCTCCAAAGGACCAGTTGGAAGAACCCGATGAGGACTACACTGGGAATGAGCGGGTTATTTTTAATGCGGATGGGGATGCGTGTTACCAGGGCTGGGGGGAAAGCTGCACAGATCCTGAAGATGATCTGTACGGTGACGATGAGGATATTGTCTACGACCCGGGCTCTGATCTGACAGAGGTTCCTGGTTTGCCCGAAGAAAAGTCAGAGGACATCCCTCCAAAGAGGAAGATACGTTTCAGCACTGCTCCCATCACAGTAAGTCAAGCACTGTACAGAACTGTTATAGAAACCTAAACTGTGTAAACATATTGAACATAATCCATCTTAAAAGCTCTTACGTTGCTATAACCACAAGTCAGTTTAAATAACAGAGATCTATTATATTATTAGATAGTGTTTTATGTGCTTAAATTTATAGTCACTGTTGAACAACTCATTATAGTTGGCTTTGCTGTTTTCACATACACTTTGAGGTTTTATGATCATTTAAAACATGATCTAAAATCAGTGATGTTGACATAGAGCTTGAGGGTCAAAGCATCGCCCTCTGGGAAATTGACATGCTCATGAGCAGAACATCTGTGCATGTGTTAATCATGCTGGTTCCACACCCACACAGCTTTCACGCAAGAAACTGTGTTTGTTTTTCTCAAGCAGCTCCACCATCATCCTTTAGATCGGAAACCCATTTATCCAAAAAATTGATGAGGATATTACAGTTACAGTCTACACAAATCTGTCACATATACTCTCTATGTAATACTTAACACTTAGAATCAATAATGGTAATATTTATAGTAGTAAACATTTGTAGTAATAGGTTGGCCTATTACATGTAATCCTCTTTATTTAATTTATTAGTCGATTGTATTTTTATTTTTCAGATTTTCAGTGATTTAAGATACCAGCAACATGTGAGGGATATAACTTACAAGTGAAACACAGTTGTGAGTGAACAAGTGAGGTTTATGTATGAAGGATTTGGAGCTCATGCACACAATCCACAGGTTCAACATCATATTAAATCCCATTAACATGCTGTAATGAACCAAAACAATGATCCCACCTATTGTCAGGAGATAATGGAAAGTTGGTTCACTGTGTACCTTCCACAGGAGTGTGTGTCCTTTTGCTGCTTTTTCTACTCTTTTATCTCAGGACTCCCCTTCAGTGCATGGAAATGCACACAAATACAAGCACATTTATTCAACAATATAAAATCCTCTAAATTAATCATGTTTTTATTAGAAGTTGTTCAATCATTTATGTTTTTCTTAATACACAAAGTTGTATGCCAATGAAAGATATGTGCGAATCCTATTTTTGATCATTACAAAAAACAGTTTTTCTTCAATCTATTTAGCAAATTTTATTTTCACTACACTGAATGTGAGCACTACAAAGCTAGTCCCATTTACAGTGGGTACGGAAAGTATTCAGACCCCTTTAAATTTGTCACTCTTTGTGTCATTGCAGCCATTTGCCAAAATCAAAAAAGTTCATTTTATTTCTCATTAATGTACACTCAGCACCCCATCTTGACAGAAAAAAACAGAAATGTAGAAATTTTTGCAAATTTATTAAAAAAGAAAAACTGAAATATCACATGGTCATAAGTATTCAGACCCTTTGCAGTGACACTCATATTTAACTCACATGCTGTCCATTTCTTCTGATCCTCCTTGAGATGGTTCTGCTCCTTCATTGGAGTCCAGCTGTGTTTAATTAAACTGATTGGACTTGATTAGGAAAGGCACACACCTGTCTATATAAGACCTTACAGCTCACAGTGCATGTCAGAGCAAATGAGAATCATGAGGTCGATGGAACTGCCCAAGGAGCTCAGAGACAGAATTGTGGCAAGGCACAGATCTGGCCAAGGTTACAAGAGAATTTCTGCAGCACTCAAGGTTCCTAAGAGCACAGTGGCCTCCATAATCCTCAAATGGAAAAAGTCTGGGACGAAGACGGGAGAAGAGCCTTGGTGACAGAGGTAAAGAAGAACCCAAAGATCATTGTGGCTGAGCTCCAGAGATGCAGTAGGGAGATGGGAGAAAGTTCCACAAAGTCAACTATCACTGCAGCCCTCCACCAGTCGGGGCTTTATGGTAGAGTGGCCCGACGGAAGCCTCTCCTCAGTGCAAGACATATGAAAGCCTGCATAGAGTTTGCCAAAAAACACATGAAGGACTCCCAGACGATGAGAAATAAGATTCTCTGGTCTGATGAGACCAAGATTGAACTTTTTGGCATTAATTCTAAGCGGTATGTGTGGAGAAAACCAGGCACTGCTCATCACCTGCCCAATACAATCCCTACAGTGAAACATGGGGGTG
This sequence comes from Mastacembelus armatus, assembly GCF_900324485.2. NCBI lineage: Eukaryota > Metazoa > Chordata > Actinopteri > Synbranchiformes > Mastacembelidae > Mastacembelus > Mastacembelus armatus. The sequence goes on along the minus strand of NC_046643.1, from coordinate 9,874,253 downwards.
GGAGAATCATGTTGTGGGGGTGTTTTTCAGCTGCAGGGACAGGACGACTGGTTGCAATTGAAGGAAAGATGAATGCGGCCAAGTACAGAGATATCCTGGAAGAAAACCTCTTCCAGAGTGCTCAGGACCTCAGACTGGGCTGAAGGTTCACCTTTCAACAGGACAATGACCCTAAGCACACAGCTAAAATAACAAAGGAGTGGCTTCGGAACAACTCTGTGACCATTCTTGACTGGCCCAGCCAGAGCCCTGACCTAAACCCAATTGAGCATCTCTGGAGAGACCTGAAAATGGCTGTCCACCAACGTTCACCATCCAACCTGACAGAACTGGAGAGGATCTGCAAGGAAGAATGGCAGAGGATCCCCAAATCCAGGTGTGAAAAACTTGTTGCATCATTCCCAAGAAGACTCATGGCTGTACTAGCTCAAAAGGGTGCTTCTACTCAATACTGAGCACAGGGTCTGAATACTTATGATCATGTGATATTTCAGTTTTTCTTTTTTAATAAATTTGCAAAAATTTCTACATTTCAGTTTTTTTCTGTCAAGATGGGGTGCTGAGTGTACATTAATGAGAAATAAAATGAACTTTTTTGATTTTGGCAAATGGCTACAATGACACAAAGAGTGAAAAATTTAAAGGGGTCTGAATACTTTCCGTACCCACTGTAGGTCAAACAGGCAGGAGTATGTTCCTCTGTTGTTCTCTGCCGTTTCAAGGCTTCTTTTTTCTACAAAACAGACCCACGCTCATTCATCATATGGAATATTCAAGAGAGGCACTGCCCCCTCCTTTGCACAGGCACACGCACAATTAGACATGCACCCTCCCACTTCTCCATCCTACGCCCCCTTCTCCAAACATTAGGAACAAACAGAGCTCTGTCTTTTGTTCATCTATATAATGAAAGAGACAAGCTATTTTCTTATCCCTCTGCCCCGTATAAGCCCAGTTTGACCCCCGAGGGAGGAGACTGTAGAAAAGGCCTTGAAAAAAAGCTGCCTTCTTATAATCCAATACTTAATATTCACTTCTCTTCATGTAATATTTCTTAGTCCCGTCCCATAATACGGATAAATCATTTTTACATCCAGATTTGAGAGCTTAATTAATGTAAGAATCATGATGGCAGCCATAGGGGAAAAGATTACACACAACCAGCTTTTGCAGCATCTTGGAAACATGCACATTGACTTCTGTTTGAGATTAGGAATAACAGATGCATTGTGTTAAAGTCAGTAGTCGAGTTTAGGAATCTAGTATTTGGAAAAACTAGCAGCACAAGTCTGTAAATGGCAATGTTGGTTGGTACAACCAGTCCACCACTTTGCTCCCAAATAACATCTTTACTCCTAGACGGATTTGTAAAACATTGTTTACCGACTTCCATGTTTCCCGTATGATGCTAAACAGCATGCATGTCACTTTTGTTGTTGCATGTTAGCAAACTGATGTTAACATGTAGCTCAAAGCACCACTGTGCCTACGTACACCCTCACAGAGCCAGTGCCATGGCTGTAGACTCTAAGACTTGTTAATACCACACATTTGTATTAATAATTACTTCCACATCCTTTCACACAGTGCAATATCCTGACTGACCCAGTGAGAAGTGACTGCTGTGAGCTACCCAGGGCAAAGACAGCCTTCGTATCCGAAGGCACTGACCTATAGAAAAAAAATGTTCATGTTCATTCAAGCAACTGATTTTATCCTTGACATTAGTATGTTTTGGCATACAGATTCATAAGGTTTTCCTGCAGTAGTTTATTGCACACTCTGCCACCCAGCCAATGTTCCCTTCTCGGCCTTTGTTGCACACTTTTACCCATCTCTCACTTGTTGCTGATTTCTTTCCAAGCGACGTGTTTTCTTTCTCTTGGTCAAACTGCACCCCAGGAGTTTGACTGAAGTCTTATTCTCTGCTGTTTCAGTCTCCTTTGGTCTCCTCTCTATGTGAATGTCATTCCTATTATGTTTTTAATGATGAATTTTGTGCCTGTAGAGCAACTGTGTTTTTATTAATGGAGACACTGCAGTATCTTAATGGAATTAAGCAGATGTGATGAGTGGAGCACCGGTAAAACAGTCACTGAAGTGGTTCTGTAATCAGACCCTCCACCCTGCATGCTGTCTGTTAACAGATCAAAGAGATGGTATTTTGTCCATTAGACTCTGCTGCTGCACTGTTAGTGGAATGCTGAATAGAATGGATCTGAGCCTTGAGCCATAATCGGTAATGATAGATCTGTGTCGCTCTTCCATTCTATGACAATGGTTTTGTAGCTGCAAGTTATTGTACATTTTTATAAATGACTCATTTTAGATCCTTTGACTGGTGTTCTTCTTCAACATAGACAGGGAGGATATATTAAGTCTTTTTCTTCTAAATATTTCTTTCTGAGTATAGTGAATTTGGAAATTGATTTCCCAGTACTAAAAAGGGGATGACATATGCACAAGTTGATATGAGGTCACTGACTCATTTGCCTTCAGCTACTATGTTCATAATTGCAGATTAGAGCCCACTACCAACATAAAATCATTCCACAAAATCAGCCTACACACATTTTTTTCTCTCTGCTTGGTCTGTAAGCAGGTTTGCGTCTCAGGCAGCAGTACATCACACCATTACAGAGTCATCTTGTGCATGAAAGAACATAAAGACAAAGTCGCTGATGCCTGAAAACAGAGAATAAGCCAACTTATACAATCCCAGTGCCGTTCCTCAGACTTGCAGGCATGAAGAGCTAGAGATATTTGTCTTCAAGATTTAAGGGTTCATTTGACTGCCCTTAAGACAGAACACAATATTGGAGCCTCCCAGCTTTTTGTCAGGATGTATCTTTTGGCCTCTGCTTATTCTTTACATGACAACAGTTTTGTCCACATGCATCAACAGTAAACATCTGTGTATTTCTAATGGTGTCCTTATCTGGAGCATCATTTTCAACAGACTTAAGCTTCACAGGCTGGAATTAGATGGCCCCAAGCCAGTAACTGTGCTTTCTGACTGTACTTTCTAATAGAAAGGATTACTCTACTTTAAGGCAGTCTTTCTGGCTGATGATATATGTGTAACAGAATTGCTTGGATTTTAGAACCAGTGCTGACATGGACTTTGGCAATGTCATTTGTAAATAGTATTTAGGTCTGCAACAGCACTGCCACAGCTTAGCGCCATAATTTGGTGTTACAGTGGGTGTCTTTTGAGGTAACAGTCTAGTAGCTATATTCTCAATGAATGACACAGTCCACAAAAACAGAACTTTTATATTTTGGAATATTATTTGCATTTCATAACCGCCTGCATCTGTGCATATCTTATGTTCTTAAAGTACCAAAGTCATCTTCTTCTTTGCACTCAATTTGAGTCTTTTCTCTCTGTGAGCTGGGTGAAGCTAGTGTCAACTTCCTACTTATGCATCCTGTGGCCTGGTATAATGGGAAAGAACAGCATTTTTTTGGGGAGAGTTCCAGCACTGTGTGACAGAAACTGTATAACGCTAACAGCTGACATTTTGGTTAGACCAGCAAAACAGCAGCTAAGCTCAATCAGAACGACAGTTGGGTATTTTGGATAAGCTTCTTTTGGGAAGGGTGAATTAGAAATCTTGACTACCAAATATTATAGAGTCCTTACAAATCATCCAGCAGTGGCGAAACATGTGTGATAGCTATATTTATTACTTTGTAGGCATAAGCTAAAATGTCATCATAAATATTCCAGCAGCATTTGTATTCTTAAATTAAAATTCAGCAGAAACTATCTCATGACATGACATGCTTTTGTATAGCAGTCAAATGATGAAGGGAAAAAGGAAACATCATGACTCCAAGGATTTTTCCTTCTCCTCTTATGACAGGTACACGCACTCCAGACTTGAGTGTTGGGTGTTGGGTATGTGGGTTTTTGTGCGTGCATGTTGCTTAGTCACTCCATTATTAATGCAGCAGTGTTTTTGTTTGCTTGTTTCTGTGCCACCTGATCCTCCCTTGGGGATGCATTTTTAACAACCCAGGAAAGACGAGACACGTCTTGTGGTTTTTGAGGCTGGTCAGTTGCCACACTATGTCATGATACATCATCCAACCAACCCCCACCCCCCCACCTACTCAATCTGGTCCCCTGCTAATGATATCATCAACGTGCTGCCAGTTTTATTGCAGTAAAATATTGCACAGAACAGTGTCTCATTGACACAGTGTGCTCAGTGTTTGCTATGTTGGTGCTGAGGCGGGCTGCTGTGATGTCACAATGTCTTTGTTTAGAGTGAGTATTAAAATCAACTGTGAGACTGAATTGAGACGAAACACTAGTTCTTAAATTTTTGTCGTGTCTAAAGTAATTTTAGGGATCTGTGCCATGGTAATAATAGGCCAGATCCCACAGAGTGGTTATTATGGTTTTAATATGCTACACTCTCTGCCACATCATGGTCACAGCCTAATGAATTACATACCAGAGCAAGTGGGCATTAGTGCATCATTACTGTTACAAGCAACATGTCATTGCTTTTGTTGTGCTTCATCTGATGCCCGCCTCCCATTCACTGTATATGGCCAAAACATGACATAAAGCAGGGCATTGTCTGCAGTCATTCAGTTGTTTACTATATTCTGCCCCCTTGTCTAAAGCTGGCTTCTTTCTCTCCCTCGCTCTCTGTGTGTCTTGTCCTTTAGTTGGCACATGACTTGGTTTGTTAGTGGGAGTCATGTTGCCCAGTAGTATTGTGCCATAAACAGTGGAATGAAGTGCTTTCTGGAGCTGGCTCCAAAAACAGCAGCTGGAAAAAAGCTGAACTGAGTATTATGATTTTTAATAAACTCTGGATTTAAATCATAACTACTGTACATATGTGAGAGAACATCTTAAAGAAACAGTCTTTTTCTTTCAAAGATTGTAAAGATTGTATAAACGTGTATGAATGCATCTAGTCTGTATGCAGAAGCTGCATCTGAGTTTAAAAAAAGAATTGCTGACTTAGACTGTGGCATTGGCCCTACATGTCAAAAGTCAGTGTCACTTCCTCAGACTAGGGGTGAAGGGGTGTCAAGATGACAGCTTGGTTTGAAGTGACTGTAAAATCATGGATGTTCTCAGTTTCCTTTATATAGAGCTGTGTACTGAATGTTTCTGTTTGTTTTTCTCTTTTCCCACTCTGTCCTCTTTCCATCTCCACTTCTTTATACCTGTCAATCTCTGCCTGTTCCTCCAAGACGTGAATTCATTTCCATCATCAGCAGTTGTCATGTCTTCTCAGCATCTCGCACCTGCCAGCTCTGGCCCAGCGTATGTGTGTGTGTGTGTGTGTGTGTGTGGGTGGGTGGCCTGCCACAGGTACAACTAATGGAATATAAATGTGCTGAGCTGTTGCAGCAGAGAAGACTGTGTGTGTCCGTGTGTGTGTCCGTGTGTGTGTCCGTGTGTGTGTCCGTGTGTGTGTCCGTGTGTGTGTCCGTGTGTGTGTCTGTGTGTGTGTGTGTGTGTGTCAACCTGCAGTTAATTTACTGCAGGTTTTGCAGTAGAAACATTTCTCCTGTGTTTTTCAGTCTCTTACTGTCCTGGGCAGTGTCTACTGTCTGGAAGGTACAGGGCGAGCAGCACTGGCACTGACACAGTGAAGGCCCAGTTTAATATCATCAGAGGCCGTTGGCCTGGCTTGGGCGCCATGCTGTGACATCTTAGGCAGAGACTCAAGCAACCCTGGAGTAAATTACCTCTAGCCTTGCCGGCTCCTCAACTTTGTCCTTTTTTCAATTTCTTTTCATCATTTTTTATATCTGCTGCTGCTCTAAACCATGAATCATATGAGTCACTCTCTTTCTTGCATTGTGTACGTATATTGCCTCTGATCCCCTGTACATTGGGTTCTTGCTTTTCATTTACTCTTCCATTTCCTCATTCTCTTAAAGCTTCCTATATCTCTTCTTATGTCCCTCCATCTGTTCTTTTCTTTTTGTCAGTCCACATTTTCCCTCTCCCCTTTTGCTTCCCTCATCTCTCTCTCTCTCTTTTTTTTTTAAACTTTTGTCCCCTCCAGGCTTATCACCATGTTCTGTCGCTCCGTTTCCCTTTCACCTCCCCTGTGGCTTAGTTGGCCTTTGGCTAATCTAACAGACCTACTGACTAACATGATGTGGCTGAGGGACTGTCATTCCGCAGCATAGCCAGCGAGATGAATCTTGTTTCAGTTCACCACTTATGCATGCCTGCATCTGTGGACATGTACTGTATCTGCAATGGCCTTTCAACTGGCCTGACACACATATTGTCATCATGCAGATACAGGAACACCTGTACACAAACACACACAGTAACACACTTTAACAGAGTGAGCAGGCTCATCTATACTGAAGTCAGTGGCCGGAGTCTCAACAAATGCAGCAAAATCCACAAATGTCTGTAAAAATCCATTTCAGAAGACTCAAACCAAACTTTATCCACCCTCCCACAGGGCCTGGAGATCAGGTAATAAGACTGTAAATGTGAACACCCAAGCAGAACTGCCATCTGGACTTAAACACCAGCAGCTTTGTTGTAAGAGGCTTGACTACTGGCAAAACACAAAATATATGATTTGTAGTGCTAGGGGCATTGATCGGTGTGTTCTTTGAATAAACGCTGCATAAGCAGGCAAAGAGAAGAGATATTGACTGATACAGTGAGGAATGACAAAAAGAGGTTGTCTTTATCACAGTTTGTATATCAAGGCAGAGAAAAGATGGTATGTCTGTCTGTATTTGTATTATTGGGTGGATCAGGATTGAAATGATTGCTGTAACATAAAGATGGCTCAATTTTAATATAATGCTATGATTCCTATGTGCGTTATTATTGTGCTAACCGTGTAAGCAAAGTTTACATCAACCCTGGAGTTCACAAAATAATTACAGGCCTAAGTTTATGATGTTAAATATATGTGACAGCAGTTTTATTTCAGTCGTCCAAATGTGACTTTCTGTAGGCACAACTTTTTTCATCCTAACTAGTGCACTCAGCCTCAAAGAAAGTGCAGACAGTGTAGAAGAATATATTTACATGTAAATGGTATGTTTAATCTTCCACAAGGCAATTTCAGAGAGGCACCACATGCCTGGTGTGCAGCCTCTTCGGTAAAAACTGAATCACAGATGAGCATCATGACCTGCCTTGGAAATTTTTGTAGGTGTTTGTCATGTTCGTATAGATTTCACACAGTTATTAAAGCAGATCAATTCTGAATGCTCTGACATTTCTGTTTCTAGGGAATCAGTGTATTGGGTTATGTGGGTCATCATATTGATATGCATGTTATTATGTTTGGTGGACCTGTCAAGTTTTATCATGTCTTGAGTGTGACCCTAGATGCTGTACAGTCAATGTTATTTTGTGTCAGCTCTGTCAGGTCTTCCCCCATTTGTTGTTGTATGTTTATGGAGACCAAGCATATACAGTATATTTTGTAGTATACTGTTTCAGTTAGCTGCAGTTTAAATGGCTTCTGAGTATAGCTATACTGTATGTGTGCTCATCATGCCTGGTTTTATGTGTTTTGTATTAATGCAGCCATAAGGCGGGTGTATAATACCATGCTGTCACGTTTAAACTCAGTCTCACATCATGATGTATAAAATAATATTCTGTTTTTCTGTCTCTCTGCCCCCTTATCAGTCCCCTTTTACTCCAGAGAACAAGACGACATCGTAGATCCCATTTAAGAAGAGAAATGTGAACATTGTGCTTAACTTATAGCAAACCTAAAAAGGCATCAGGTGAATCAGTATTTGCTCTGGGCTGGCTGACCTTCACATTTCAGCACACTCTGGTACCTCTTTTTATCATTCTATTAGGAAGTGTAGATTTTGAGCTATGTTCTTTCTCTGGGCAGCTTAATATCCATCAAATTAACCGAACATGGCCTTGCCTGGAGATGTATCTGGGTAGTTTCCTTTTAAAGCCAGATAACTGACAGGTTTCTTTATCTTGTGGGTAAATGCTTTCTGTTTGATGGTGCAGTCTGTCTCTGTTTCTCTTTCATTCACTTTTTGCCTACCGATTCTCATTTCCCCTGTGCATGCTCTTTCATTTATCTTGTCACTCTGTTTCTCAGTCACAGTTTCTCTTTTGTCCATGCTTTGCCTTTTCCAGTTCATATGTCTCTCAGATTTTTTTTGAACTCCCTCTCCTGCCCTTTTCTTATCTTTCTCCATCACTGCGCCTCGCCTCCACCATCTCTTCTTCACCGCTTGATTTCTTTCACAAATCCACCCTGATCTGTCCTCATCTGTCTTCCTGACCTCCCCTCTCTCTTTCTCTCTTACTCTCTCAAGTGGTTGGCCCCATGCAGATAGCACACAGTGACTGAGAGGCCATTAGAGAGTGCCATTGACTGCCAGTGGTAGCATCACACCCAGGACATCCAGCACAGGGCAAGTGCTGGGGTTAGCATGCGTCAGAGCGTGTGTGGATGAATATTTGCGTGCGTGCGTGCGTGCGTGCGTGCGTGTGTGAGGTGCAGGCTTGTGTGCGTGTGAGTGTTAATAATGCAGGGCTGTTGATCACACTGAATGACTGATGACAGGGAGGTCATGGCTAGAGCTCACGCAGACTCTCAGAGGAAAGAAACAAAAAGTAACGAGCATCACGCTAAAACAGTGTTCCCAAGCTGTGTGCACTGTCCTTTTAACTGAACGCCATTTACTTACTTTTTTTACTCAAGGTTAAGGTCCTGGTCAAACCCATGTCACTCAGCAGCAATAGCAACAACATGAAAAAAGTATGCTGTGAGTACAAATATCTTGAGTGCCCCAGTAGCTGTGGATCTAGCGGGTATATCATGTGCATGGGCCGCAGTGTGTTTTAGGTCTGGCTGCTGACATGTGTCGCAGGTTTCCCCTGTCTGTCCTCACTCTGTGACCAACTGTCAAATAAAGGCAAATCACCCAAAATATTATAAAAAGTACAAACATCTTGACTGGGATGTTCTTTTTTTTACGCTTTCACTGTTCCAACATTGGTAAAAATATTGTATCTGTCATGACCTTACACAGCTGAGATCTTATTTCATTGCTGAATACATGCATGTCAAGCAGCTAACATAAATCTGGCTTTAGGCTTTAGTCAATACACCTGATGAGCCATTTATTGATCTTTACTAAGTGGTCAGGGTACTGAGGAGCTGGTAGGCAGTGACTGACATGCTCAGTGATGCTATGCTAGAGGTGTTAAAAGGCATCATCTGAGTCCTCAGTGCAGTGTATGACTGTATTTCTCTCATCTAACACTGTTCCAATACATGTGATCACAGATGAGTAGCATGTAGTGTTGTGAATATTGATTGACGTCATCTAGTGAAATGTGTCATATCTCCCTTGAAATCCTTGCTCGTAGAAGACAACACCATGTGGCAAATGTCGGTAGATGCTCCAATTTTAATAATAGCTGCAGTCAGTGTGGGAGAGACGCACAGACAGCTGGGATGGCACGTATATCGTCATCCAGCCTTGTCCCTGCATTCTCACATGTTTACGTATCTGCTTGAACACCTTGCATACTGGTGCGCCCCGTCATTCACCTCTAGCAGCCAGCATTCTGCAGAACACGCACTACTGATGTGACAATTGCATGCACACTGGAGTCATCTTGTCCACAGCTCTCCACCCTCCTTCATCAGTGCAGAGAGCAGTGAGACCATTTAGGAAGAGATGTGAAGTGACGGCTGACTCTTGCAGGGGGGAGGAGAGGATCCTAAGAGGACTACACAGCTTAGAGTAGCAGAAAGGCATCCCTATCCCACATCACCACATATGTTTCTCTAGGCTATAATTTGTGTTTGGATAATGGGCTGATTTGTGGTTGTAGTTGTGGCTTCGCTGTATGGGCCTGTGTTTACAACAGTAAATTTTATTTAGTTGTATAGATAATGCATTGGTTGCAATGGGAACATAAAACTTATTTACTTCCATCTATATTCATAAAGTTAAAGTAGCAGCATTACTCCATTGCCTGCAGAACAACCACTGTTATCATCAAAATATTATAGGTGTCTGTAGGCTTTGTAAACTTTATGTTAAACCAAGACCTGTAAACATCTACATCATATAAATAAAATTAAAGAATCTAGCACCGTGTTGCTGTGGTGGTTGATTCTTTAGAGTCTTTTGAAAGGTTATCTGTCTAATCTGATTTTGCTACCATATTTGATTGTGTGTGTGCCCACTCTGTACTCTTATCTCTTTCTACTTCTTTTCCAGGTGTTCAATACATACTCCAACGAGGACTATGACCGTCGTAATGAGGAGGTGGATCCTGTGGCGTCCTCTGCAGAGTACGAGCTGGAGAAGAGGGTGGAGAAATTGGAGCTCTTCCCTGTGGAGCTGGAGAAAGGTGGGAAAGAAAATCTAAGAATATTGCATCATACCCATTAGACAGAATCCCCTTTATTTTTTTTTATCTAATGTGGTATCCTGCAAAGGTGTTTTATTGCTCTTTAGCGACTTGTCACATTTTACAAGAGGTGATTTTGCACCTTCCCGATGAGGTTTTCCTGTCTTGAAATCCAATATTACCAAAGACTGAAAACAGTGACTTTACATTATAAGGTTTCAGCATCCACTCCCTCTTATGGCAACCTAACAACTTGTGAATAATTAATGCAGGATGGAGATGGAAGAATGCTACATGGAAGGGCAACTCCTTTTTCCTATCTGCTTTTGACGTGACGCCCGACCTGCCTAGAGTACATGTGCCTTGCTCTTCTTCATTAATAAATCAATTGTTGCATTTCAGTGGATTGTTGTACATATCCCCTCTACATATCCCTCAGTTTACTTGATGCCATTTTGAGCTTCAATAATTGAATATATGCTCATTGAAAAGTTACAGTAAGAAATGGATGCCTTTAAAACTACTGTAGCATACCACACAGTGTTAGAGCCACACACGCTTAAACAGAGTGTGTGCTCTTTATATGTTCTTAGATGAAGACGGCCTGGGGATCAGTATCATTGGGATGGGGGTCGGTGCAGATGCAGGCCTGGAGAAACTGGGCATCTTTGTCAAGACCGTTATCGAGGGCGGAGCTGCTGAAAGAGACGGCAGGTGAGAGCTGCAGTCTGATTGGATCACTTCATGTTCAAACATGCACACAATAATTAATCAGCGGTTTTATTTCCTTTGTTTCACCACACCACCCTCTGTCCCTTACAGACAATAAAACACATAAATGCATGTTCTCTCATGTTCGGTACCTGCACCTAGTGAGAGTAGGGGTTCAGATTAAATCTGCTAGAAGAGGGGCTGTCTGCAAGATAAGGGACTTTATGTGTGTGCATGGTTGCTTATGTCTGTTGTATTCTGTGTCAGTTTGAAAGAGTTTGTGCAAAATGAGAGGCTTTTTCTTACAGATTTCCATATTCACCGTGTGTCTCTATCCCTGTCCCTGAATGTCGAGTCTGTCTGTGTCGTGTGGGAGGAACTGTGTGTGTCTGTGTATTATAAAGCTGCAGTGCAGAGTGAACGCTCCAGCAGGGATAGAGGAGATGACAGCTTCCCCAACCATCACTTTATGGTTTTCTGTCACCAAACCAGCAGCTCTACCTTTCAGTGTGTCTGTGTGGTACAAGTCCTCTAATAAACAGATGAAAAAGACATAAAAACAATAGGACCCTCAGCTTAATGCAGTATAAGAGCAATAATTAATGTAACCTCTGCATACACACTGGAAACTATATTACACTGGGGTTTTTTTGTGGTATGTGTAGTTTCTCCGGGGATTATTTTTTTCTTTTGTGTAGCCAGCGCTGCTGTTTTCACAAACACATGAGAGTGAGATTAGTTCCAATGTAGTGAGCAGAGAAATGGAAGAGAGTGGTAGAGAGAAATAAACAAGAAAGAGTTTGTTCGAAAGAAAGTTTGATCCTGTTCTAGGATTACAGTTGCACTGACTCCAAAAAGTCTCATTTCTGTCAGTGTGTAGCAGATGTTAGTATGAAATGTTGAAAAAAAATTGGCTGAGTCAGTAGATTTGCTCCGTTATATAAATTGAACAAGTTTGAAAAGTTTGTTTTTACTTTTCAATTCTCTCACTTTATTCAAAGTAGTAGCTGAATATAAATACATTTACAGTTCTGTCAGATTCAACTTTGATCCAATTTGCTACTGGCCTTTCCACAAAAGGAGAAATACTTCTTCTGACTTCTTTTAAAAATGTTTTGATATTGAAGTTGAGCTTAGTGAGGTGCTCAAACATTATATTGCATGATTGGAGCCTCTGTTAGATGATTGAAACAGGGGCCATCGTGATTTCTCAATAAACCTTGATCACAGTGCGAGACAAATAAACAGAAGAGTCACAGTGTTAGTGTCTTGATAACAATAAATATTGGAAAGTGTGGACACATTCATTTGCCTTCTAAGTACACATACACTCAGGGGAGGAGTCATTAGCTAGAATGTAATTTCCTACTGTCATTACGTTTCCAGCTATAGTTTCTCTCTTGCTGAGTCAGACTTAATGGTCTGACTCACACTCTCAGGCAGACTGATAGATGGGCTTGGCTATGGCTCGCTTATGTGTGCACTAAAGGTGAGATAGGTTACAGGTGTGTTTGTGTTGTGGATCACTTCCATTAACTACCATCTTCCCTTTGTTGTTAGTTTGTGTTTTTTTCCCTGCTGTCTTTGCTTGGCAGCTGTATAGCAGCCAGCCTTAACCATAGCCAGCCAGATTAAGATGTTTGAAGCTGCGACGGTCAGAAATGAATCTTGAGCAGCTGACAGACAGACAAACAGCATACTTTCTGTCTGCCCCGCAGACTGATGCGTCTGTGTGCATCTAAATGGCAGCTCTGATTGATGTGTTGGTTGTCACAGTCATGTAAAATCCTGCTCTGCAGCTGGTTTGTGTTGTGACACACAGAGAGGAGCTGAAAAGACACTAGTTACTGCTGTTGTGGATGCAGCCATCAGGGCTTGTATTTGAGTTTAGGTTTACAGGATTTTTATTTTTTTTTCACTCATGTGTTGCAACAAGAAAACACTGCCAGTTTGGGAATTGAACTGTTAGGGGCCTAGTGTTTTTGGAGAAAGAAAGACTAACTCAGCCTATGCTGCATTGACTTTGACCACTCTTTAATTAATCTGTCTCTTGCAAGTCCCTTAACTTTATGGAAGTGTAATTCTAGATCACTTGAGTACTCTAATAATAAATATCCCTAGAATAGGTTGAAATCTAGTCCTTACCTTTACCTTTACACCTTTTTACCTTTTTTTTGTTTTTTATTTGGGCTATGGGTAGATTTTGAAATAGTTTGAGGCAATGTCATAATTCTCCAGAGTAGTTGTGCTGGTTTGATTGGACTGTTTTATAAAAAAGAAATATGATAGTTGGACATAACTAAGGCATTACTAAATTGTGTTCATAGATATTTACGAGGTTGGTGGAGGTCCTGTGTTTTTTGCAGGGGCCTGTACACTGGAGACCAAAGAGGTTTGCTGTATACAAAATAGTACAGTATGTGTGTGCCTTCAAGCAGTGAAGCATTACAACAGTATGTTGCAAAATAGTATGTTGAAAAATAATAAGCGAAAAAACATTAAAAATTAATATTTAGAATCTTTTTAGTCTGTTTTTTTATGCAAATATCTAAGTAGATTTATAGCATATTTACCAGGGGTGTCTCTCAAGTGATTTTTTTTTTTCACAATTTCCATGAATATTCAGTAGTTTCATTTCAAGTCAAAACCTTAGCTGACCTCTCATTATATCCAGAGCAGAAAATGTTGGCTGTGCTGTGGCCCAGGATGAAATGCTTAGTTGGCCCCTATGTCCTTGTTAGCCCTTCTAGTTTGTTTTGAGCCTCATCTCTTTTGTCTCTTGGTTAGGCAATAGTCTGGAGCTATCGCAGTGAAAATGTGTGACCGCAACAAAGTCTGGCACTGTTGTAATTTTGAAAATAACTGGAGTCTGCATGATATAGTCCATTTTGTTTGTCTCTCTTGCCTGCTGTAGTAATTTCCTACATTATATATAATGTATTTTGATGTCTACTTCTACTTTGTAGTTTACACAGTTGTTTTCAACAACATGAAAACAACTGTGGGTTACATGCACACAAGAATCACTAGTAAATCAAATAAAGTCATTTTTACACATTGTAATTTTATACAAGGTGTTGAATGATGCACTTGTGTGTGTGTGTGTGTGTGTGTGTGCACGCGCGCCTGCGTATGTGTGTGTGTGTGTGTGTGTATGTGTGTGTGTGTGTGTGTTTGTCAGAATCAAGGTGAATGACCAGATTGTGGAGGTGGATGGGACCAGTCTGGTGGGTGTCACACAGAGCTTTGCTGCCTCCGTCCTCAGGAACACATCAGGAGTGGTTCGGTAAGACACACGCTCACACACACTACACATACCACCTGGGAGCTTGGGAGTCCTGCACAGTATCTTAGTTGTTCCTAGAACTGCGCTCTTCTGGACAAATGTTTTCAGATGTTCCTGGGATCTGATGGAGCCACTGTCCCAGTTTGGGGGTCACTGATCTGAGTTTACCACAGGGACCACTGTTGCCTTCCCTTTCCACATCTTTTCTAGCTCATGTTTCTCATGTTCCTTCTCTCTGATGTTGCTATCACTTGGGAACGGGAACATCTATCACTATGGCCTTGTTCTCCACTAATGTGTCCCGTCGATTAGCCATTACCATTTTGCCAATCTGGACGTCACACATGATCTTAGTCTGGTTGTTCCCATCCCCTTTCAGGAGCGTTTCCCATTTTGACATTGGGACTTCCAGCCAACACTGGGTGGGTACCTGATGGTTATTGTACACTATGCTGGCCACTTGGTTGTGGTCCGTGCTGATGCAGGTTCATGGGACTGTAGCCAGCTATGCTGGATATGGCTGCAAGGTGAAAACTGAAAAGAAAAATTGACTCCAAGGTCAGTCACACCATACATCACTTTTCAAATGAAAGTGAGAGCCATGGAAGAAGACCCAGGAAGAGCCCACTTTTAAAAGAGAAACATAAAAGCCTGATGGGAGTTTGCTAAAACGCATGTTGACAAGGCAGAGTGCTGAGTGAGTGTCCTCTACACAGATGAAATAAAGTGAGAGCTTTTTGATACGTCACTTCAACTAAAAAAAAAAAAGACTTATTTTGCATCTGGTACAGGTTTCCTTGAGTCTGTCCAAAGCACAATAAAATGAAAGGATTATCAGGGCAATGTGGAGAAACATAATATATATCATAACAGTACAGAGAACAGAAGAGAAGAAAACAATGGGGTGTTCTTAAATGGCTTGTTATGAGTCCAGATCTTAATTTCCATTGGCTCTCAGCCCTAAGAACCAGACTACCATCATTCACTTTCAGACATAATGACCTGAAGAAAAGAATCACTTTTCACTACCAGTGCACTCTGAAACTGTGGATTCTGTTCATACTGCTGTCAGTGCAAAACTGTTGATTTTTTTATTTTTTATTTTTTGGTGGACCCCTTAACTTCACTTTTGAATATGAGATGGGTGAAGATATAGGACTGGAACTGTTTTTGACAGGGGTCCCCTCAGACCAGTGGGCAGCATCTACTACACACACACACACACACACACACACCATGGCAGGAAGGCTTTGATTTGGAAAGCCAGCTGTGTGATCCTGTCATCTCAGATTTCGTTTGTTTCTTCCTCTTGTCTTTCTTGTCTTCTGCATTGTCTGTCATTTCCACCATCTCTCCTTCCTTACCCCTTTTTTAACTCTTTCTCTCAGTCACTGTCCCACTTTCTTCCTCTCCCAATATCTATTGTGCTGCTTTTACATCTCAACATTTCTGTGAAGGCGTTTAGTCTCTGCCCTGCTAACTGTGCTACGTCAGCCCACCTGTAGACACACTACACCATGATAAAACACCTATTATATATATATTAAATAAACCAAAGGCTTTAGTGTGGTTTTCATCCTTAAACCTTTTCTGTGTCTGGTGGACACAGAAAAGGTTGTATTAAAAGAAGACAAGCAGGTGGCTGAATGAAGGCATGTACAGTGGTGTCAGAACAGACTGTTGGCTGGACTGATGCTGTTTGCTGAACCAATATTGACATTGAGGGTTTTCCAGGATGTGACACTTTAGATAATGTGACCTTGAAAAGTTTCCAACTCTCTCATGTCTACTTGTCTAGCAGGTATACATCAATTTGAGAAGCACAATAAGTGTTATACTTGAACCAGTCTCCTAATGATCTAGAATTACACAGATTAACTTACAAGATAAAAAAAATCAAAATGTAAACATGCAAGTGGTGATGATAATTGTTCCTCTTTGCTGGTATTTCTATTAGAATTGGGAGACCTTTTTTTCAGTCTTCACCCTCTTTCTTAAATCCTTCTCCATTATGTGTCACTCCACCACCTTGTCCTCAACTGTAAATCCTTCCAGAGGTTTTATGGCCCATTTTTCTAGATTTAGCATTTTATCTATATTTAACCTCAGGTTCCAGCATCAACTCATCCAGGTTTTTAGTCTGAAGTCTCCATACTCCCTTATATTTATAAAAAAAAAACTTTTAAAAGCCCTGTGATTCAGACTACTTGGGGAAGGAGAAAAATGCACATAAATAATGATATTAGATTCATACCCTTGTTTAAATTATGGATGATGGCTGCCAAATTTAGATTAATTTTAGCCCAAAAGGCTTGATGGAACTTAAATGGCAGTCATGGTTGACATGAGTTTATAGATGGTTTTGCTTTACAAAATATTTTCTATTCCTATTCTATAAATCATGCTCCTGCACCATAACATATATTTTAAACAAGACTGGTTTAGGGTACCCTATGTCTGTATTAATGGGAGTAGATGAGATCAGTAGAGACATTTTCTGCAGTTGAACTGAAGCAGGTCTGTGTGTGGCAGTCTCACAACAGCAGGAGGCAGGGAGGAACCAAGCTTGAGGAGAAAGGCTGTTTCCAGGTCAGCTGCTCCTCGCTGCTGTCCACAGGCTTCTTCTATCTACCATAGCAAGGGCCCTATCTGTCTTTTCTTTACTTACTTTCTCTCACTGTCCTGCCCTTCAGGTTTTTTTTTTACATGTGGATTATATACACCTTTCTGCTGATGCCTAAGGCCTTTTCTACATTGCCTTTAGAACTGTATAACAGAGCTCTCAGGAACTGAATTCACTTCAGGAGGCAGAATCTCAAATTCATATGTACACATAATTATAGGGTTGTTACTAGGTTGGAGACTTCCTCGAATATTTTAGAGAAATACTTGTTTGGTTTTAACAGGATGATGATAATTAAAACACACTTGATATTATGGATTTTCTTTTGATTGTTAGTTCCAGTATTTGAAGTTCCAGTTTTTCTGTTAGATTTATGACGTAAACTATGTAAACAAGGACAACACCTTGTCAGTACTGACAAACACATATATAAATATAAATGGACGCAAGTTTTTAGTGCAAACTCAGTGTTCGAGGAAGTGATTGCATTTTTTTTAATGTGATTTTTGCTGTAGTTAGATCCCATGTGGAACTACAGTGGTTAGCAGTCAGTTGCTTGTAGGCACAGCCTGTGGCTTTCTCTGTCTACTACCATGCCAGACTAATAACAGGCTGCCTGGCTGAGCTGACTGCATTAATGTGTGTACACCGTGTCCCAGCCCTGCCCTGATACCTCAGCAGATATTGCTGCTATTGCTATGTGGCCTTGGCTGATCTCACATATTGAGTTTTGGGGATTTCTCTGCACAAATACACCTCACTGTAAGACTGAAAGACAAAAATTAGGTAGGAAATGTAGGAAATAACACATGCCTGTGGATTACAACTATCAAATAATTGTGCAATTTTCCTGTATGTCTAAAATATGTGAAAAAGATGCGTGTTCATAAACATTTTTCATTTATTTAAAAGTGCTGTTTCTCCTGTTTTTAAACTTATATATCTAAAGTAGTCTAATTAGGAAAATAAGGAAATAAGTTTAGACAAATGTAAATGTACGTTTTTTTAACTGTGCAGTAATGTTTTTGTGATCACTGGCTAGCTGACTGTGTGTCTGTCTGTTGCTGCAGGTTTTTGATTGGTCGGGAGCGTCCAGGCCAGCAGAGTGAGGTGGCCACTCTGATCCAGCAGACCCTGGAGCAGGAGAGGAGACAGAGAGAGCTGCTGGAGCAGCAGTACGCCCACTATGACGCTGATGATGATGAGGTAATGACCAGACACAGCCCAGGCAGCCATATAGGATAGAATAAGAAATTGAGCTTACACATGCTATATGAAATGATGTCATTTATGGACAAGAGTGTGTGATGATGCCGCTTAATCCGAGTAACAGAACTTACATTAATTAAACTCATTATATGTCAATATATTTGGAGTGCATCTGCTGTTGGTGTGCATTGTAAAAATTAGGCTTTTAGGTGTCACTTAATGTAAATCTGTTTCCTTCTCATGACAGTTAACTGGAGGTTTTAGCTTATTATCTCCATAAAACTGACTGGCAGAGGGCTTTGATGCTGGTACACTCTGTCACAGACACACACACACACACACACACACTAAGAGGCATGTGAGCTTTAGTCCTAGAAAGCATCATTCAGCATTTCCCTCCCTGATTCTGCTGCTTACTCACTGCACTTCTAATCTACCAGACACTGAGTTCAAGGCCCTGCAGCTCACGCTCTGTCTGCTAATACAAAAGTTTATATTACAGTTTTTAAGTACAGAAGTCGGAGAACCACATTACAAAGCAAGGCTGGAAATCAGCCACTGAGGACGGCCTCATTATGCAGGTTGATTTAAATACACAAAAACCATCTCTCCTTTTGTTTTCTTTCTTTCATTATTTCAGAGCTCGGATGAATAATGAGAGTGCAGCTTGAGATTTGTGAATGGTCATCCTGTTTCACAGATCCCCAGAAGGGCACATAAAAATTAAATTCGGATTGTTTTAAAATTGTTAATCCATACACATATTACAGACTGCTGTAAAAGCATGCTTATAATCAGTCATTGTTGGGCACCAACACATCCATAACTTCTGATGTAACAGCTGATAGGGTAAATAATTGCAAAATGAGTATAAAGATCTGTGGGACAATAAAAGGAGCTCATTAATATTAATATCCCTATAAATATTCAAACAAGTTTTCACCAGGGAGGGGAGGGGAAGGAGGAGGGGGTGCTCACCTACACATGTGCCGGCCCATCTGTCAGCAGTTAAATGCAAATGCATATATGGGAAACATAAACATTTTGATATTTAAGCTTAAAAAAAAAAGATTGTTTTACCAAATTAAAGTAGCGGTGAAATCACAGTTAATTAGTTTTTGCATTTTCTTTATATGTTTTTCTTGAAATTCGGTCAAAATTTGCATTAGATTTGGATAGAACCCAAGTTTTTAATGAATTTTGCTTTTATTGATGCATCAATTTTTCTACCTCAGCAAAAAAAAAAAAAAAAAAAAAATTTTAGTGACATTTGAAGATTCTCTCTTTTTCTTTCTGGTGCTTCCACTTAGGTTTGTTATGTGCAAATTGAAAACACGCAGAAATTGGTGGATAGGTCTTGAGTGCTCTTCCTCCTGGATAAAGGAGTGATCATCGCCCTTGGCCCCTGTATTATGTGAGAGTTATGTCAACATTATACTCATATTAGAAAGTTATAGTGTGGTGCACCCTCTGAGCTTCAGGATTTCTCCTTAAATCATGCCCTCCTCTCCTGATTATTTATGCATGTGCTAGGAGAGGATGCATTTTCTGTATGCAAACTGGTGTTTGACTGTCCTTGCTTGCGTTCAATTGTTAACTCCACCTTCAGTAAATTGGACCTTAATCTAGAATGCTGGTACCATGGCAACAAAAAAGCGTATTATGGTAATGGTACTCCGTGTTGGCCAAACAAGCAAACAAATCAGGCGCAAGCACCATTATCTGGGAGGGAGATGGATAGATGGTAGTGCAGGGAAAGAGATGAGAGGATATAGCCCAAATGATGAGAATAGAGATAAGACTCTGTGTGTGTGTGTGTGTGTGTGTGTGTGTGTGTGTGCGCGCACCTTGTATTACTCACACTGTGGGAACTTGACCTTCCTCATGATGACCAGATGCTGGTCGCCTCCATGTCAATGTTATGTTGTGTTATGAAAATTTTTATTTACACAATAAATATTACCTGTGTTAATTCTATACACTGTTATCTGCTGTCTAATACAATAAAATGTATATGTGGAAAGTGATTAAATTAGATTAATGATAGGAATAAGCAAAGCTAAATAGAATAGGATATTGCATAATGTTAAGAGACAGATGTTTTTACAGAGGTGCTCCACTGGACACATCAAGCTCTATTGGTCACCAGCCAAAACTTCACCAACTAATCCATTTAGCCTAAGGGTTGATGCCAAACTTATATTATACAGTCACTTTAGAGCCGTAAAAAGTAAACTGTCTTACATATAGGCAGCATAATGGCCTTTGTTTATGTCAAGCTGCATAATTTTGTATATTTTAATCGTGTTCTGTCTTTTAGAGCTGCAATAATATTTTGTGATTTTATTAGTCAGAGATTATTTTCTAAATCCTAAATTGCTAACATCTAGAATTAGCTTTATTAGAGACTCCTATAAGCTGAAACCTCAATAGATTTGGCCTTTAACCTACTTGTACTTGA
Organism: Mastacembelus armatus; assembly: GCF_900324485.2. Taxonomy (NCBI): domain Eukaryota; kingdom Metazoa; phylum Chordata; class Actinopteri; order Synbranchiformes; family Mastacembelidae; genus Mastacembelus; species Mastacembelus armatus. The sequence continues at coordinate 9,853,591 of NC_046643.1, read as the reverse complement.
GGTGAGATGGTGACTAATGTTAATAATGATTATTATAAATATGAATAGAATATGCCAGCACAACTCATCTCGTGGCTTATTTTCACAGAAATTGGCTCAGCAGCCTGTCGAACAAGTTAACTTTTCACAAAGTTTTGGGCTGCTAAGTGGATTACCTAAATGTTATATAACCAGAAACATTAAAATAGCATTACTTATGCAAAATAGAAAGTCAAAAGATGGAGTCAAAAGATGAGCAAGAGGAAAATGGAAAGGAGTTTCTGGTCTCATTGGCATGCAATGTGCAGCAGGTAGAACAACGTAATGCTCAGTATCATTTTACTTTGTGAGAACGTCAAAAAATAAAGCTTGCTTTTCTCCCTCCATGGAATAGAAATGTATAGTACACAGAGTGATAACTGATCTATTTGCTCTTGAGATTCACACTTAAATTATTCTTTTAAATTCAACATTTGAAACAAAGGGTCCTTGATTTGTGAGGTAGTGTTTTACAGTGTTGCTGACTTTGCACTTTCTCTAAAAGCAAACAGGAGAATACGCCACTGATGACGAGGAGACGGGGACGACCGTGGCAGGCGAGGAAAAGAGCATCGAGGTCTTTGACTTGCCAGAGACAGAAGACATCTTGTCTCCCTCAGAGTTAGATGCCACTAAACTTTACCAGAAGTTCAGAGAGGTAAACCTACAGCTCAGCCTTTACTCATGTATATCCTATTGTGGAGATTATGTGACTGATGGAGCCCAGTACATTTTCTCTGCCAGTACTTTGAAGAATAAATACCCAAACACCCATTAGAATAGCTGAGCCACAGAGAAAAAAAAGAGTAATTCAATTAAACATCAAAAGATATTAGCACAATAGAGTCTAGCACCCCTGCTTTTTTGGCAGACTTGTATTCTTTTGTCAAGATCTAAGATCCGCTTACCCTCCCTAAATCTTAATCTGGATAATTAGAGATATGAATTCTTAAGGGATGCTCATTACATCTCTAATTATCTTTGGTTTGTTAAAACCTACAGGGAAACAGAAAGCGCTAACACTTGATTCGATTTCTATCCTGATATTGCCAAGTCAAACAATCAGTCTTCAGCAGTAGAAACCCATTAGTTGAGCTTTTGCTATCATCAATAATAAACTACTGGACAAGAAATGAGTTGACTGATAGTTAACTAGTTTATGCTTTTTAGGCTGCTGAGAAGCTGGTAATATTGATTATACACTCCAGCACTGTTTTTGGGACCATAACACTTCAGCCTTTCTGTAGATTGCCATTGTAGCTGTGTGACACATTTAACAAATGACTTCAGCTGCACCACAGGCACCACAAGGGAGTGAAACTATAATGCAACCCCTGTTCTCAGGCTTTATGCATTTGCTCTATTTTCCCATTTATTCCTGTATCTAGACCTCACACTTCCTATTGCATAGCATTTACCTTTTCATTTAAAGGTCTCTCCTTTTTGTTGGCTTTTACTCACCCAAGGAGAAAAGACACCAGACAGAATGGAGAGAAATAGGCATGAAAAACTACATGGAACAATGTGATGATAAAATATTTCTTTTAACATGTTTGTAATGTTACAAATGATAAGATTTCAATAATATGATTGACCTTAATAGTTTGGTAAGGATGATTAATTATTAAACATTGTGGTTGTCTATACTTGTGACTTAGATAAAGCTCAGATCACATTTTAGAACTGATTTATGCAGAAAAGTAGATAATTACAAAAGGTTTGAGTATGTTTTCTTGTCACTTTAGCTCTTAGTGTTGCCCTTATTATTTCTGCTTCACTTAGAAGTTTCATTTGCCATTTGTCTGCATCTAAATGACTGCTCATTTCAATATCTGTCCAAAACTCTTTTGTTGCTCTCTATCCATCTAACATTACATTTTAAAATATATCCAAGACTTTTTGTTCCCTCTTCAGAATTTATGTAAGAGTTTTAGACATTACACTGGGAAAAATGAAAATTATTTGTGTGATTGTAATAATTTTTAGATTTAATGTTTATCTCTAGCCTCTGCTGGACTCTTCTCTGAGTGTGTGCGTCAGTACTAGAGCTGGGATGCTGTCAGCAGAGGATGGGGTTGGTCCGTCACTCTATCGACAGCACAGAGAGCCTGTGCAGCCATGCATTTGATTATCTGACTGCCTTCTCTTCTCTTTCCTTGTCTCCACCTCCTCTCCCAACAGCTCCAGATCAAACACACAGTGACTGAGGCTGAGATCCAGAAGCTTAAAAGCAAGGTAAGAAATTAAACCTGTCGGGGCTCGGGCCGGCTGTGGGGGAAAACAACAGAAGTTTGTTAGCTTTCAAGCAATTTGGAAATGAATGTGGGACTAGTGTCAGGTAAGCAAGGGGAGCAGGGTTTCATGCTTTGGTGGGAAAGTATTAGTAAAAGACTTTAAGGAAACGTATTATTTCTGCTCAAACAGGTGTCCAAGCTGTCTTATAAAAATAACTTCCTGTAATAGGCTAAAATAGTTGCCATTCATTTTTCCACTAAACTTCTTTTAGCTTAGCTCACTATTGCAGGTGTGTGGATAAAGTGGGAAAGTAAACAGCATTTTATTGCATTTTCAGTGCAATCTGAAATCTGTATGCATGTGTATCTGTGTTTAGGGTTTAGGTACACATCTGAAGGACGTATATGAACTATATGCTTTTACAAATGTTAATGCTATAAATTAATATGTTTTAAATTGAAGTAATCAAATCAAGCAGTGTCTGAAAAGCTTTTTAAGGAGTAATATTACATATTTTTAGAGGGAAATAAAATAGTGAATTTGTGTTCTAAATATAGACTTTAGTTGCAGAAATACATCTACCAGTGCTTTGGTCTGAGCATATAAGCTTGTGAATATGATAAAACTTTTATTTCCAATTACAATGTTATTTTCATTATGTAATACATTATCTAAAAATGAACTAGATTGTCATGCTAAAAGTTTCTGTGTTGTAAATAAGGCTGTGTTTTTCCTGATCCAGTTGGCCTCAGTGGAGCGGGAGAAGCAGCGCTGGGAGAAGGAGAAGAGTCAGCTGAAGGCCAGCATCGAGGAGAACAAAGAAAGGATGCTGAAGCTGGAGAGCTACTGGATTGAGGCGCAAACCCTTTGCCACACCGTCAACGAACACTTAAAGGAGGCGCAGGCCCAGTACCAGGCTCTGGAGAAGAAATACAACAAAGCCAAGAAACTCATCAAAGACTTCCAACAGAAGTGAGTGAACCCCTGGTTTAGCTTTTCATCCTCGCCTGTGATCTGAGAATGAGAGAGGAATATATATTAACCATCACCTCGAATTTAAAGAAAGGCATCTTAAATTTTTCCTGTCAAGTAATATGGCAACGCAAAACAACTGATTCAGCCAGTTTTTTGCATTTCTGGCTGTTACAGTGGGTGTTTGATTCCACCACTAGGTGGCTCCAAAAAAATTCAGATGCTATTTATTGTGGCTTTGATCTAAGGAGAAAACTGCTAATATCCCTTGATTACTTCTAGACGGACTTCAGATTCAAAGCACAACAAGCCTGACGTTTGAAAAATTCTGTCTTGTCACCTCCATAAAGTTCTTTGAGAGCAGACCTATCTGTTACCACACACAGCTGATTGTTGCTGACAGAGGGACTCAACAGCTTAGAATAAAACATAATTTACATGTCAAGTGTAACTCCACCACTTGAACCATTTATTAATTGAGGTCAGTGCTTCGAGCGTGCCAATGAATGTACACTTTAAATAATTGTAGGTATATTCTTTTATTAATGCTTTTACAGGTGCCGTCACAGTGAACAGACAAAAGCAAATCTACTGCAGTTTTATCTGTGAGGTAGAGCAGGCCTTGTGATAGTCCGTTACAACATTAAGAGCTGGGTTTCCATTCTTACGCCATATACTGTATCAGTCCTGCTTTTGCTTTTCAGTGCACTGATCTCTCAGTCCAATCCCATCACAACCTCTGCTACTCTGCTCCAGTCTGACTCCCTCTAATTGGCTGTGGCCCTGCAGGATAAATGGAAGCTATATGATGAAACAAACTCTCCACGGTGATCTGTAGCAGAGGACTGAGCTGTCGAGGAGAGACAGTGAGATCCCAGACCAAGGGCAAAGCAGACATCAAGAAATGGCTGCATTTAGTATTCTTAGGAATGATTGTCTTTTTGGTTGTAGTTCATTATTGTGTGTATGTGTCTGTGTTCACTTTGAGCAGCAGAGCCAGAGAAATGAGTCACACTGATATCCTAAAACAGTTTTGGCCCTCTTGAGCAAGATACAGGCGACACACACACACACACACACACACACACACACACACACACACACACACACACAGACACAGAAATCCCTGTATTAACAACATATTACCTCACCCTCCCCCTATCCTGCTCTTGCCCACCAGAGAGGTAGTGTTCATCCAGAAGGAAGATGCGGAAAGAAGGCGACTTGAGGAGGCTGAGAAAGCTCACCTGGCTGAGATCCAGGGACTGCAAGTCAGGGTACACTGAATCTTTTTAATCTTATTCTGTCCATCTCTCTGATTACTGCATACCTTTCTGCTGTTCAGTGGTTCTGTGTCTGCAAATGACAGAAAAGTCCCTGAAGTTAAAATAAAAGAATGAACACTACAGGTCCTTTCTGTGCTAAAGAACCAACAAGAGTTTGGGGTTTTACACAGCTCACATGAGAAACAAGCAATTTAGCAATTTGTTGTCCAGGGGACTGTGGCTGGTTCTTTTGTCAAACTCTGTATTGATTTTCTACTTTCTTGTCTTAAAACACAACAATTGTATTTGTTGTCTTCAACACCCATGCAGCTGAATGGGTAGTCGACTCGACCGTCCCCCACCATTATTCTTCACACCAAACACTTGTTCTTTCATTGCAGTGCGTCGTGAAGGGTGAATGGTGAAGTGTGGCACAGGCAGGAGCAGAGAGAAAACAGTATCATTTAAAATTTCAGTCATCAACAACACAAAATATTTATGCTTTAACTGCACTGACATGTGGCTATATAAATGTACTGTAGATTCAAATATATGATTTGTGCATTTTTATGTGCACTTGGTCAACTGTAGTAAGAGCGTAGCATTTGAATGGATTCAAAAGATGAATTATTCACTGCTCACCATATAGCGCACTTATTTCAGTGCTGTAAAGCAGTTGTTATAATAAGGCTAATTGACATTGATTTGTTCCTCCACCCCTACAGATTGCAGCATTGGAGTCTGAGCTGATGCAACTGATGAAGCAGAATGGCCTCCAGGTCAACAACAACAACAGTAACAGTGCTGAGAGGCTCGGCGCTCAGCAGCGCAGTCCGAACAGGGCTCCAGCACAAGCCAGAGGTCTGTTTGTGGGAATCATAATTATGTTGTTTCTGATTTAAATTAATAGATTTTCATTTTTACAAATACAATTATTCATTTCCTTGCTGAGCATCAGATGAGAGGATCAATACTGCTCTGAAGTCTATTTGTTCAGACCAAATCTGGAGCCAGTCTGTCACCTTGCACAAATATTGTAATAAGGGTCAAATGACTGTAACACATTCCTAAAGCTACTAATCTGCATGTTGTACATCTTGTTTAATTCACACCATAATCCAAATGTATGCACAAATTGTGGTTTTACAGTGAGTTACTGGCAGAAGTTTGTCTTGGCTGGGTGCAGTGACTTCTTAGAGCCTCCAATTGTTACCAGTTTCTTTTTTTTTTGTTTCACTTCAGTACAGATGGTGTAAATAAAGTAATAATAATAAAGTACCTAGAGAGGTTGTTTGTCCTTAAGTTGACTCATGATTCACCTCAACAACACTGCCATAGCCCTTTTTTACTCCCTGCAGTTTGAGTCTCTTTGGAGGACACTGGGACATTGTTCTGCACTGTAAACATGGGCTTAGGCATCTGCACAGACACATAGATAAAGTTCAGACAGTGTACTTCTTACGCACACTACAAATCCTTCGTGGTGCCTTAACCTTCACATACTTTTACCTCTGACTGTAGCTTTACTTCACACACAAAGATGTAATCCCTTTAGAACACATCTGTCTGGCTTTGTTCTCCTTGAGTCTTTTAACACCCTGTTGGTTTTATTTCAGTGGCTGCATCTGTCCGAACATTGCGTGACCTATCTGATACTTTACAGTGTAGACGGGATAACAGAGTGATTGAATCTGCACTGATCTAAATGACGCAGGCCATTATGTAATATTAAAAAGAGGGGGGTGATGGAGATGGCTAGAACAAGATATAGAGGAGGGAGAGTATGTGAGAGGAGAAGATGGACTTTGCTGAAATGATCTTTTTAAATGATTCAGTCTTTATTAATTAATAGTGTATATATATATATATATATAATATATAGGCCTGAAAATACAGACTGAAACAAAGATGCACATCAATGGTAGACAAATGTTATGCACATTTTTTTTTCCTGTACTGTGTCAGGCTGTGTCACTGTCACTGTCCTCTCTTATCCTCTTGGTGTTTGTCTGTGTGTTTTATTCTAGACCTGACAGAGGGCTCTTCTCATTCCCCTAATAAAAGGAAGGGCTACAGAGGAGCTGGGCGAGACGGCATCAGCTCCACAGAGGGAGAGGTTTGTTTTAAAACAGACACAAACCTGCACATTTTTCTTTTGTCCAGTGAAGCTTATCTGGAACAGATTTCCTCTGCAACAACCTCTGTTGAAATATCAACCAGATGTGATGTGGACAGATGTGGTTTCTAATCAAGGAGGCACCATTAATCTTTTAAGTCTATTCTCACATTTAATGTGTCTTTAATTTCACCACAGGGTGTCTAATTAGCATATGTGTGCCCCTGTCCATTCCACTTTATTACTTTAATAGATTAATTGCTGTATGTTGATCTGCGGCTCTAATTGAGTCTGTGGCGCTGTCACAACTTATTGTCTCTCCCAGTGTGATAACAGCCGCAGTCTTTTTCTGGATGAAAGGCTCGTCTGGCTAATGCTGTCACTTAACTCAGCTAAAGCAGGAATGAGTTCAGATTGGATGAACAACTTGAGAACTAGATGAGAATTGGCAGGAACACAGAAAGCAGGCGATGCTTCCAGGGGGAAAAGAGGGCGAGGAATTAGAAATAGTAAAAGTATGTCAAGTGACTTCTCTCAGATTAACCTGCAGTATTGGTCTTTCAGATCAATTTTCTTTTGGTTGCACTTAATTCTTTGCCTTTTTTTTTCCCTCTGACAATTTCTGCGCCATTGTTTTCCACTCTTCTAATTTTTCATCCATTCATTATCCAGCACAGTTCTCCTTCTCTGACTTTCTCCCTCTCAATTATTTCTCTCCACTCACTTTCCTCATCTTCTAGTCTTATCTCACTCTTTCTCCCACCCTTCCATTGGTCTCCCTTTCCCCTTCTGCTGATTTAATCTTTCTTTCTCTTTTTACTTGTTTATGTTTGCTTTCAGGTGTCAGGGGGACATGGCAGTGGTAGTGTGGTCCCAGGCAGTGCAGAAAGCTCCCCCAGACGAACACTTCACACACTGTCCACCACAGGAGCCCTGCAGGACGGTTAGTGCAAATGCTGCCTCATAATGAAGGATGAAACAGTCAGCAAAAACATCTGCAACAATAGCTAGTGATAGAAATTCCCAACTGCACTGTTCCAATTCCACATTTCTCTTACTTTCATTATTATCTTAATATCATCTTTTTGTATTTTTGCTTTTGTGTGAGCCCATCTAAGTAAGAGCTATCTTATTGTGGGGTGTTTGTCAACAAAGGTTGTCAGTCTGCTATGGTGTCGAGCCCCTCTCACAGTCTGGAGGAGCACATACAAGCTCTGGACCCTGGGTAAGACAACAGTGAAACACTATTTCATCTTTTTTAGTGCATCAGTCCTTCCATACACTGTTGTAGTATGGAAAATTTAATGGACGGTCACAACACAACATCACAACAGTAGTCAGTAATACCAGTGATGGCAAAATAAAAACTGGAGGAGGCATATTTACATGCAATGTAGAGTGCATGAATACTTATACTCAATGTAGTTAACAATGTATTAGAAATGATTAAAGTTCATATTTAGCAAAACTCTGAAAAGATTTTGTGTATTTTTTAATATTTCATGCATACCATATCTTACTCAAACTACACTTTGTCATTCAGGTCCTCCCTCAGGAAAACCAAAGTGAAGGACAAAGATCCCAGAGCCTCCCCTGGAAACAGGTAAATAACCTTTACCTCAGAGTTGCAGTGCTGTGTTTCTCTTGCTTGTCTGTTTCCATTTATTGGACGCTGAACTGCAGGACAATGTTCAGCAGCTTTAGATGTTTTTTCTTGTACCTGATCTTGATGACTGTTTCTGAAGGTGTGGCACAGCAATCATCACTACTGACCTGTTTTTCATTTCTACCTCCTTTTCTCTCTTCCTGTGTCCGTCAGCTCCACAGAGCCATCAGCAGATGACAGTTCAGAGAAACACAAGGCTAAGGTACATGACAACTGGTACATTGAGCAAATAATCACACAATACTATATATCAATACCAATAGTGAGGGTGGAAAAATTGCTTTGCCCTGTGTAATGCACTTATAGGTTGAGGCCAAGCAGGCTTTTGGCCAGACTTACACACTGTACTGTGATATAAGATTAATGAAAATGCCACTCACCTTTGACGTGTTGTGTTATTTCTGTTGAACAGACCTCCCTTACATGGCCCTACTTCTTTTCCTATTCACATTACTTGGTATTGTATTGGGTTCATTTGTGTTTTGTTCAATTATGCCTCAATTGTGTATTTGTGTTGCTACTCTAAAAGATAAACAGAGCTTGGAATCAATGGGAATTACAGTGGCACAATCGCAGGAATGCTTAATTGCAAATGACATTATCCTAAATGGCTCTTTTGCAAAGCAATGTTCAATTTTGTGGAAAACTGATTTCCCACTCTAAATCAATTCACAGTGTTCGTAATGAATCTTGACTCAATTAAATGTCATACTGATATAATAAGGTTAAAGTTGTTCACATATGCATTTGTTACAGTGTAGGTACATGCAAGAAAACTGTTTCTAGTTCTGTGTAATATCAGATGTGGTTGCATCAGGATTAAAAAGATTATTTTTGATCCTGCTCCAATCCAGTCCTTTTTCCTCTCCAAGGACATGCTCTCAGCTTAAGAAGAGTGCACATCAGAAGATAAATCAATGCAGAATTTATGCGCATTAATAGTGATGTGGAGCTTTTAAGTAAGGATTCTGCCCAGAAAGCTGAAAGTCTGAAGCTGTAAGACCTCAAACAGTGCTTAAATGCAAATAATTCCTTTAAGAAAGAGTATATAACTGAATGTCAGGCAAAGCTCTAGATTTAACAGTTTAAAATATTATATGAAAGAATACATTTTGGACTGAAATCATGGGTCGTTCTATTATTTGATGGTTTTTAGAGAATAATGTAAATTCCAAGTGGACAAAAGGAAATAAACAGTCCACAGAAAGTATTTCCCCCTTAGTGAAAACATTATGTTTTCATGTTGTCTGATAATCCAAAACGGATTTTCCCACAGAGCAGCATTTGCACTAAGTCCTCTCCTGATACAGTGGTGTCTATTTTTTCAGCTGCACTTTGTCTCTACCTGTCTAAACATAGACCTGGGATCTTAGTGTAATTCCCTTAATGTCCACACGCTCACACACACAAGGACACAGAGAGAGTTTTAGTCCTGGATTGCATCCACTTAACATTATTTCTAACCACTAACCACACTGACACTTTGTGCTGCAATGTAACATCTTCAAAATGAAGGATGTGCACTGCCCTGTCTTCTTGCAGTCTATCATGCAGCTGAAATATGTTACACTGCTGTACTCTCATATACTATATTCAAACATCAGTCATTCTGGTACATGCTCAGAGGAAAATCCCTCATTGATTTGACTCATTCTCCATTCAAGAAGTAGATTTTAATAACACACCCTTGATTAAATTTACAGTATCATCATACTAATGCAACATCATGTCGCCTTTACCCAGTAACACTTCACAGGAAGATCAAGAGAGAAGCACTCCAAATAATCAACTAAATTCAGCCTCAGAACCATTTGGCTCTTACCACGAGTCTTATAAGTGTGTTGTTGATTTCTCAGGGACCCACTCTGAACGATGATCTGAGTGCCAGCAGCAGTAGCTCAGTGGAGATCAGCGGTCTGCTGAGTGAGGCCAAGATGTCGGGAGGCTCACACAGCCTGATGCTCTCTTCAGATGAGGTACACTCAAATATTACAACCGTTTTCTCTTTGACAGGAGGTTCCATATTAGGCCAAGTTATTATAGTTTGTAAGATGAAATGTGATGAGAGTTATGTTGTTGAGCCTCGTCAAAAGTATAAAGTATGAAGCTTAGAAAGTGAATAGTTCAAACAAATACAAGTACTAACACACCTTGTCAGTTCAGTAGTGGACCCACACTTTGTAAAAATTCTGATATTTACACTTCAAAAAAATACATGAAAATGCAAACAAGTAAAACACAAAAGTAAAATTTAGTCCCACAATGTTCTTTTGTATTGTTTATTTTTACAGTATTTTGCTGCTGTCCCCACCACCACCCCCACCGTTTTTATCATTTTCATAGATACATTTGACAGGAAGTAGTTTTTTCTCATATTTTTCTTACAGAGCATAAAAAGCTAAAATCAATGCATCAGTTTAGACTCATTGCGTCCAAATGTTGTTTTATGCTGCTGTAGCAGAAGCAATTTTGTTTCAGTTCTGTTAACAACCTAGTGATCTTCTGTTGTTTTCTGTGCTGCCACATTCAGAGTCTGGATATGATAGATGATGAGGTGAGACAAGAGAACATGTGTTTTACTGCATGTTTGTCTTTCCATGTGTGTTTAGTTTAGGACATGTGTCTGTGTTTCATTCATATACATGTTCCACAGTGAAGAATGATCCTTGTTCCACGTGTCAATGTGTATTGCTGTAGGATGTAGCATACAGAACATAGTTGGGAACATAGTTGGTTCTGCATTTCTATGGTGGTGTCAAGTTTCATTTGAATACTTTCTGTATGTTATACCTGGATACACCTCATCTGTGTCTTTCTGTTACTCCTACATATTCAGATTCTAGACGAGGGACGGTCTGCAAAGCAGTGTCAGTGGCAGAACCGCAGCATTACAGAGTGGACCTCCCAGCAAGTGGCCCGCTGGCTCATGGGTCTCAACTTAGAACACCATATCCTCGAATTCACTGCCAAAAACATAGATGGAGAGCAGCTGCTACAGCTGGATAGTGCTGAGCTCAAGGTACTGAAGGTTAAAATTTGTGTTTTATATGCATATACTCTGTTAACATGTAGATAAATTAGAGCCCACATATATAATAGTATTTTAGCATTGCCCTACATTTTGAACACAAGGCAATTCATTTCATTAAGAAACTGGTACTGTAATTTTAACAGCGCTACCATTTCATAGTTTGTCACTGAGGGCATTTATTTGTCAAAATTATGTCTTTAGATTAAAATAAGAAAATATGGGTATATATTGATAACAGATTTTCTTTATATAGCCTCAAAAATGTATTATCCCTCAGTCTATAATGTAATGTAAATTCTCTAGGTAGACCAAAGGAAGAAGGATGCTATGCATATTTCTTTGTTTCAGGCCCTTGGAGTCACTTCTTCACAGGACCGTAGCCTGATCAAGAAGAAAATCAAAGACCTTAAGGTTGTGATGGAGAAGGCCAAGAGGAACCGTGAGAAGGTGGAGAAACAGCGCGAGAAGCTAAGGAAGAGAGAGCTTGAGAAGCAGCAGAAAGAGGCGCGTAAAGAAAGCGCAGCCAAGTGAAGTGAACTGCTGGATCCACTCTCGCTTTACTGTAGCACCACAGCAAGTAGCATCTCGAGGAACAGAACGTCAGTAGGCCCCACAAACAAACCTTAAAGGATGCCTACAGTGGTGGAGCTCCACCCCCAGTTGTTGGAGACTTAGTGACCTCTTCACCAAGCAAATTAAACCAAAATAGCACTTTGGTAATAGGATATTGTCCCTTCATTTGCCTCATTTTACACCAGTCTGTTTTTAACCATTTCTGAATATACTAATTTCTATTTATTTCGCTGTTTATAGCATGTAAATGGGTTTATTTATTCAAATACATACAGTATGAAGTCTGTGAAAGGTTTCATCCCATATCATCCTTAGAGCCATCTGTGTTGACATCACAGCACCTTTAGACACAGCGACCGTGTACTGTACATATACCGTGATAAATACAGATACAAATATATCTGATGTGCCATTTTGATAGACTTATGTATATCCTGTTCAGATACATAGATAAGTGGAATTTCTCTACTGCTCTGAAGCACACGCAGGGCAGGCCTGTGTGATGGAGTATACTGTACGAGGCAATACTCTTCTCCCACCCCTGGGTGTCCCTATGCTGCTTGCTTTCACTACTGAAGAAGCCAACACTGGAACTTTCCGTATGGAACTGAACTGGGAACCAGGAATCACTGGGAGAAACAAACTGGCTCTGTTTGCAAGAACACTGGAAGTGCAAACACTGTAAATATAACCTCTGCACTGGCTCGCCCAGTGCTCCGTTCACGTACCACATTAAAGCAGATTGATGACAAGAACATACTAAGTGGACTGGTTCTAAAAACTTCAGGTACAGCAGTGATAAAATTTGTAACTTACCCAAACCCATACCATTCAGAACAAAAAAGGATGATGAAATGAAACTTCCTAATGTTGCATTCACTCTGCTTGTAACCTGCTTTTGACCTCTTTTTATATTTTCACAATAACTAATACCCCGCTGCTGCCTTTAGAAATTCTAGAGTAGTAGAATTTTTTCTGATCTCTACCCGCTTCTGTGTGAGTGTCGAAACACCTACAGTAGACTAAAGTGACTCGTCCCATTTCTGATGCTGTCATCTCTCTGATCACAGACATGCAGGGGAAGCAGCAACTGTCATGAACATTAGCCGATACTACTGATGTTATACTGGAAATAGCACCTGCTAAATGCAATATAGTTTTCATTTTCTTACGAAAGTGGTTTCAGTAAGACTTACAAAATTTTGATTTACTTAGATGAAAAAAAACCCCTTTTTAAATTACTTTTTGACATATGTAATTTATGCAGTTCTTGTTTTAGACTTGAAGCTAACCGAGACACGTGTTTTCCTGTGTTACTTCTTTATCATTCCCAAGAATCATTCCGTAGATTTACAGTAAATATAGAGACACCAGATTCACCGTGATAAAAAATGAAGGCAGCTTTGATTATGACTTTCTTTATGTCCTAAGGGCCCTGCCTACTGTTTAGAACAAGAATAGTTGTGGTTACAGATGCAATGCCACAGTAACACAGGTATCACTGATCTGTTAATGTTACTATTTATTATTTCTGCGTTTAATGAAGCAATTGACTCTTGTTTATTGTAACTTATACAAAATAAGATTAACACTTAATAATGAAATATCCAGAATTGTATGATTACCTCCTTTTGCCAAAACATCATTAAAACTATTCAGTAAGAGATTAACATTATGGTTATTTTCAAATTAAGTGAGAAGGGTTTCAACTTTGTTAAAGTGAGAACAAAATACAATACTATCCCATTGTGTTTGTGATTTTCCTTTGTCACCACAATAGTGCTGCTCCAATAAACTGCTCATGATGTGTTCTTATGAAATCTTTCGTAACACTTGAACCCTTCTGTGAATACCCTCCACCCTTTCACATCAGTCCACAGACTGTACTCTTTGGTTCTTTAGTATGTTATAGGAAAAACACTCAGAGCAATATGCTGAAGAAGCCTTGTTTCTATTGTGTCAGCGTGTGTGCACAGTTTGTCAGAGAACTGAACAGGCCAAAGGGTCAGACCTGAGCTAATAGGTGATTTTAGATATTTTCTATGTGCTTGACTTGGCTTGCCTGGCATGATGAAACCAATGAATGGATGAGACCCTGGTGCTCCTTGCAGGCAAAAAAAAAAAAAAAAAAGTACAAATTTTAAGATGTCTGAAAGGGTTTGTCAGTCACGTGTGTAGAGAACAAAAGTTAACAACCTCTAGCTGTGCATTCACTCTTTTAATAAGTTGTACTTATTCTCCTCCTCCTTTTTGTCATTATCTTGCTCCTTTTTTTGCATTCTGAAACTTTTGAGGGGGCAGTTGTCACGCTGAATAAAATGTGCAGTCACTGTCCATAGTTTGCTTTTGTTTTTATTTTTGTGTGCCTTGCTCTACATAGGCTTAAGTACTCATTTTCTAGCCAGACGGAATCTGTATCCACGTGTCCGAAAGTGTGCAATGCACGTCACTGTTTATTAGTGTTTTTTTTTTTATTATTATTATTTCTCCAGTTCAGTCATTTTATGATAGGAGAATAGAAGAAAATATGAGATGATCTTCCTCTCTGAAACCTCTGCTGTACCACTGTCATGCAACCATCTGCACGATGCCTTTCTCTCAGTGGACATCACAGCAAAGTGACAGGCCCTGAGCCAGACACAGTCAGCTGTAGCTCTCCACTCCCTCCCTCTAGGCTTGCTATTTATATTCAGCCTAATTTCACTCCAGGACTATTTTCTCCCTCTGTTGACTCCCCCCGTTACTTGTTGTCTCTTTTCTTGTGGTTAATTTCCAGTCTTTACTCATATGTCTCCCATGGATTGGTTCGCAAAGGCTATTCCAATGTGGGTATGCTTAATTCTTTCATTATTGCCATTTGTGCATTCGTTTTCAGTCTCCTCCATGCTGTGTGGAGAACATTAACATCTGAGCCAGCTGGTTTGGCAGTGAGAGGCCAATCTCTTAGAGAGGCAATGGAGAAGTTGACCCCCAGACAACTTGCTGTTAAGGAGCTGAAGCAACGGTTCCTGAAGGCCCTGCAGGCCAACAATGCTCAGGAGGTCCTGCAGATTCTGCACAGTGGCAAACTAGACATTGACACCGTGCTGGAGGTGGAGGACCCTAGCATGGTTCTAGCCTCATATAAACAAGGTAAGAGAGGAAGTGGGATGAGATACCGTTGTGAGTATTTCTACCACAGAACGATAAGTAGTCCTTAAACCCTTAATTTTATGAGTATCTATAGATAGATACAAGTTTATGGTCCAAAGCATTTGTTAAAAAACATAGTAGAACATTCAGCACTGTGAATATCATAGCAAGGGGATTAGTTCTATAGTTAATCCACTAGGTGGTGGTAAAACAACATGGATCCTAAGCAAAACATTAGTTTCACCGGGTGAGTTATAATCTGGGGCAGCATGGTGGATGAGTGGTTAGCACTGTTGCCTCACAGCAAGAAGGTCCTGGGTTTGCAACCCGGCCTTTCTGTGTGGAGTTTGCATGTTCTCCCTGTGCTTGTGTGGGTTTTCTCCAGGTACTCTGGTTTCCTCCCACAGTCCAAAAACATGTATGTCAGGTTGATCGGTGACTCTAAATTGCCCATAGGAGTGAGTGTGAGTGTGTGAGGTTGTTTGTCTCTATGTGGCCCTGTGATGGACTGGTGACCTGTCCAGGGTGGACCCCTGCCTTTCACCCAAAGAGAGCTGGGATAGGCTCCAGCTGATCCCTGTGACCCTGGTTAGGAATAAGTGGGTATAGATAATGGATGGATGGATGGATGGATTTATAATCTTACTTCTTCAGACGACAATGAAATAAATGTGATATGAAACAATATCTGGGTCCATTGTTTATCTTATCTTCAATATCTTTCAATTCATTATGAGATGTAAATCTACTGCAAATCAGAAATAATATCAGCACTGCTGTCCTTTATTATCAAACTCTTTATTTCTTTCATTTGCTACAGGTTATTGGCTACCAGGCCACAAGCTGGAGAATTCCTGGGCAATGGCTATTCATGTGTGCATGATGTACAATGCTGTGGAAACGGCGCTGGTGCTACTTCAGAAAGGTGCAGCTGTGAACCAGATGCCCAATGGGAAGACACCACTGCATGTGGCCTGTGAGGTCTCAAACAGTGACTGTGTGGCTTTGCTTTTGGCTCACGGGGCAAAGATCAGCAGCCTGTCACTGAGTGGACACACACCACTGCACTACTGCATCACCAGGAAGTCTGTGGACTGCGCCAAGCAGCTCATCCTCAAGGGTCAGGAGGCAAAACATACAGAGACTGTTGAAGCCACTATAATAGGAAAATAATAACTTTATTCCCATGCAGGTGCCAAAGTCAACATGGCCAGCCATAACAGTGATGAGGACACGCCATTACACACAGCAGCCAGATTTGGTGTTCCAGAGTTGGTGGCTCTCTATTTGGTCCATGGAGCATCCGTGGACGCAGTCAACGCTTTCCAGGAGACGCCTCTGATGACTGCAGCCTTCTGGGCTTTTGACATTAAAGAACAAATTTACAGTGAAGATCACCATTTAGTTTGCCGCCTTCTGCTGGACCACAAAGCAGGTGAGGATCTCAACATGGCTTTTTACTCATGACATAGTTGTGTATCTTGCAGGTTTTTGAAGTTTGCCTCCTACAACATTTCCCTCCTGGTCCAGATCCCAACCTCCAAGAAGAAGACCATAAAACAGCTCTTCACAAAGCAGCCTGGAACTGTGATCACATATTGATGCAGATGCTGCTGGAGGCTGGTGCAGATTCTCGAGCCATGGACATCAATGGCTGTGCCCCCATACAGTATGTCCTCAAAGTGACTGATGTCAGGCCTATGGCCATACCTGAGCTCTGCTGTCAGCTGCTTCTCAACTGGAACGCTGCTCGAATCTACCCACCACAGTTCCACAAGGTACAGAGACTGATGTTACTATGTGATATTTTACCCATGAATTGCATTTATGACAAATAGCATCCTGGGTGGTATAATGGTATGTGTTATTGGGTACAGGTGTTACAGTCCTGCCATGATTACCCCAGAGTAATAGAAGTCCTGGTCAACTCTTATGAACATTTAAAGCCCACAAAGAAATGGAGCACTGCCATTCCAGATGACTGCTACAAGGTACTGTAGTAAAATGATCAACTGTACATAAATAGTATGAAATACCACTAGTCTGTTTAAAAAAGCAAAATAGTCCTAAGTGTAAGAAGCGGTATATAGAAAAATAATTCACTTTAAATAAACTGTTCTCTTTTGAAAGACACATATACACAATCAAAACAGGTCGGACTGCAACATGCAAATTTTTAGATTTGTTTAGACATTGGTGATTTGTTTTCAACCCGTAACATGTATGCTTGATGTAAAGTGAAACCACACTATCTCAAAACGCCTGATTCTTTTTGCTTCCTCAGCGACATGAAGACTTCTACAACTCTTTGTTTGCTGTTTGCGCCAACAGTCCTCGCAGCCTGCTTCACCTGACCAGATGTGCCATCAGAGCCAGCCTAGGTGGGTTTTGTCACAGGGGTGTAGAACAGCTGCCTCTGCCATCTCCCATGAAGAAATATTTATTACTGGAACCTGAGGGGATACTGTACTGATGGACATTATTTTTGTTCAGCTTCAGTTAATGGACGAGCTTCAATATGGGACGTTTTTAATACACATGCTATCACCTGATTTTATTTTTAAAAAATACAGTTTAACACTCTAAAGTGAAAATGCAGCTGGTAGGGGATGTCACTAAGTGCTGTACCTTTTATATTTTGGCCCAGAGGCTTTTGACTGGAACATAAAAAAAAAAAATCCCTCTTTGGTGTTGGACAGTACAGGACCCACCTATGGACAAGCTGCCTGTTCTGCAGTGGAGCTCATTTCAGATGACTTACAATCCAGAAGCTTTAACGCACAAATGTTCCATCAGTGCAGTGGTGACCAGCTGGACTCCCTATTACAGTGCAGCTTCATGTTTCAGATCCAAATTTACCTGGCAACCATCCTTCAGGCTCACTCTCACGATACCCCACTGTTTGGAGATCAAACCCTTGACAAAGCACTCTACAACAAGTGCTTGTTTTTCTGATGGACTGCACATACAGCTGCACTCATGGACCAGTATAATTTATTCCTTAGCTGGAAATAGATACAGAACTACACAAACAAAACAAGACCCTTCGCTGATTAATATTTGAATATTATTTCTCTCAATCATCCAAAAACTTAGGTAATTCTATCATTACTTTAAGAATTTAAAGTGTGTACCCTTATTTTATATTAATGCAAGAGAGACAGTATCAATGCTTCCAATATATATATATATATATATACATATTTATGAAAGGCTCAAACAACAGCAAGTGATCCAAATGAAATCTGTGTTGTAGCTCTTTCAGTCTGCAGTAACCACACATCTTCTGTAGAGGGCAATTAATCTGGATGACTCCAGGATCAGACTTGACTCCCTTAAAGGGAAAAGGTTTACTCAACATTAACTACTGCATTGAGTCTGACATTGCAGTGATCTTATTTTTGCCTTCTGTACTGTTGCATCAGAGAATGAGTTTACATAATGCTGTGTTTGTACTGCCACCAGACCAGTGAACTGGAAAACAGAAAAGAACAGGATAGAGAGCAGCATGTGGGCACCCTAATGAAGGGGTGAAACAGAAGGACAGCCTGTTCTCAGCCCCTATTGGCTGCTGGCCACAAAAAAGCAGTGGACTGTGTCTAAGACAGTGACAGGCAAGCAGAGCAAAGTTTCCTAAAACAAGCTGTGGAGGGAAAAGAGAGAGTTGGGAGGACAATGTGGGAGTCAACAGCTTTCAGAGATGTTACAGACAGATGCAACACATGGAGCTGTTTACTTATCACACAAGAAACCATTTATACTATTTTCTGTTTTGATTAAACCTTTAACAATATGCATAAATGCTGCAAGGAAACAAAATAGCAAAGAAATGACGTACTGAGAAGTGACATGATGGTTTTTATTTTCAAAATTCACTTGTTATTTTAGTGGTGAACAACAAACTTCAGTACAGTAACCACTGGCCTTCGAGAGGGATCTTTGCACAGGACAAAAGTGACCAAAACATGTTGATTAGTTCACAAATAATGAAACTGAAATTGATATAACAAGATCAAGATTTTAATGTTAGTCCTTAAAACAATTAGTTAGACAACAACTGAGTGGAAAAGGGCAGTGTATAAAAATTAAGATCATCCCTGTTAGATCAATGCAGCTTAAATATGGCACTGTCTAAGCATCTGTTGTTCCCATGTGCTCAGCACACTAAACTCAGTGTATCAAATACGGCAAACATTAATACTAATGTGAGTACCATGGCTTACAGTACAGTATGTCATACACCGGGAAGTGGTTCTTCAGTACATTTAAAATTTCACACCTCCACCTTAAACCATCAAAAGCAAAAACCTTAAATATAACACGTGCATCATTATAAAACGCTTGTGATGAAATTACATTTAACGTGCAGGGACAAACTGTGTATTTCTCAACACTTTTTTTTCAGAAAACACAGAAAACTTTCTTAAAAAAAAGTTTTTTGGTTTTTTTTTTTTTTTTTTTGGTTTCTACTACGATTAAGGTCAAATCAATTTCAACACGGGAAAATTACTTTGAAGGTCAAGGTTAACTTTTACATTTAACTTTCAGTTATTCACAGTTCAACATATTAACTTCAAATTTGCTGATGTCCTTCCTTTTAACAATCCCGCTTCTCATTTTGCACTTAGAAACTCAACATCAACAAACAAGCCAAAACAGCTGTAATAATTTTTCTCACTGGCAATAACGCTTCCTCAAAATAATATCATCCGTTTCCATTGCTTAATGATGAAACACAAAGTAGGTAGTGTACTGACATTCAGTCTTCTATGATAAGGATTCAGTTTGGTAAAACAGAGCTACTGTAACAATCTAAAAGACAAAGAAATGGCACAAACGTGTACAATGAATACAAATCACTTCAGGCCTTATTGTTTTACACTAAAAATTAAAACAACTTAAAATCATTATTCTTAGTGGTGATGTGTTGACTCAAACAGACTTTGCTCCCTTTGTGTTTATGCTTACCCATGTTCCCATTCTGTTTGAGTTACTGGAGCTGGCATTGGCTGGGTTTTTCTTGGCACTGACACATGATAATGCAACTACAATCACTGAAGACCATTTCCCATTTAGACTCTGAACTGATACATTTTGGGGAAAAAAAAAAAAAGTTAGGACGCCTGAGAGTAATGAGCAAAAATAAAAGGAAATTAATAATGTGCATGTTCCATTGCCATGAGCAGCCTCTAACTGTCATATAATAAAATTAAATGTGTTGAGGTTTTGCTGGGTTAAATTGTATGGATGCTGACTGTGATAGTTCAGCTCAGTTATTTCACTGCATGTATCTGATTCTTGACACCAACAATGAGCAATTTTCACCTTCTAGGTTTCTCTCTTGGATGAGAGGAAAATCCAGATTCCACGTACACAAGTCCAGGTCCAGCAACGTGCTGAAAGCATTTGGAGACTTCATTCCTGCTTACATTACAGGTTTATCCAATTCTTCCTACCTGGACCCTGTTCTTTAGAATATTCTTCTCCTCAAACACTTTTAAAGTGTCCTCAACTTCCTCCCTCAGTGTAACATCAGTGAGTCATCTCGTTACTTGCCCATCTTCTTGGGATCCTTGCTGGGCATGCACCAGTCGTCAGCCTCCATGCTGGCCTGGTAATGCCGCAAGGCTGACTTGTTGAAAACAGGAAGTCTCTCCACTGACTCTGAGGACAAGGCCTGGGCATATAGCACAGAAGGGAACTTTTTAGTCTGGATACTAATGACACAGACTTGTGCATGAATGAGAGTCACGTTCTACTTGTTAGGTCTTGTTTTCTACAAAGTTCCATCTGTTCTTGAGGAAAGCTCTGTATACCGTTTAAGTGAAGACAGCAATGGTCCTAACATAGACCATGTGGTGAGTTATAACTTACAACAAGACATAGATCAGTTGCATCACTGCATCTGTATGTGAACGCTACACCTACTAGGCTTTCCTAGTAGTTTTTTGACATTGTGTGTGTTGAGGCTCTCACCTTCAAGTATATGACAGCAGAGGTGCCGTAGCCCTCCATAGAGTAGAGCTGCAGGTCTCCCTGGAAATACTTGGCATACAGGCGGGAAATGGGCAGGCCATAACCAAAACCAGCCTGTAGGAAGGTAGACATAGAGTTTCTCTTGTGGTTACAGTTTAATCTAGTGAAATGTTGCAGACTGCATTCCACTTTGTAATAAGCTAATTTGCAACCACGCTCCTTTGTATGAGTCCATGTTTAGTGAGAGTTACAGCGAGGATTATTACATTTTAGTTTAACACTTTGACTCCAGTTTAAAAACAGCACAGTGAGATCTAACTGAACTGCATCACAACTTTAAAATACAAAAACAACCTTGTAGGCTTGTAGCTTTCAAGACAGTCGTCAGCACTGATGACTTCCAAATAATTTGGTGCAAGAACGATAAAAATGTAACAACAGGTTTCAGTCTTACCAGAGGGGCGTTACGAGAGTTGTCTGTGTGGACTGGGCTGGGAGCCGTGGAGTACATGTAGCTGAAGAGACGTTCAATCTTCCTCAGAGGGACTCCACCTCCTCTATCAGACATCTAAAAATAAAGGAGAGGTACACTAAGAATCACAAGATTCCTCTTATTGCTCTGCCAGCAGGCTCAGGTCCAGTGAACTCATCTCTTTATTATTTTCCATTTTCAGCAGCGTGATGCTTTCAATATCAAGTCATCCCATTTAGTTTTAGTTATAGTACACACTGAGGTAATAAGATTTACACTTATAGTACATACAGTACACCAGTATTACATTACATGTTGTACACCAGTATTACTGTATGTGTACTTACAGTACACATACAGTGTAGCTGATGGTACAACATGTACTACAACATCTACTACTTTATCAATATTGACTTAGAACACTGGTGTGTCTTTGGTACAAAAGCTGAAGTTTATCTTAACTTTCTGTGCTGTCATTACCTTGATAGTGAGGTCCTCAGTGCCAAGTGAAACTCGCACTTTGATCGGGGGCAGTGTTGGACTTATCTCATGTGTCTCCACTGTAGCTCTCATAGCGTTCTGACAAACATACAAAGTGTATTATATAATGAGTGGGCAGATGCTTGGTGATAATAAAATGTAGGTGATGTTCAGGTTTGTTGGGGGCTGTACCTTGAAGAGCTCAAACAACATATGGTAGAGGTGGGATGGCACATAGACAATATGTAGGGGCTGGCCAGGGGTTTTAGCTGTAAAATAATGAACATCGGTCATAAGTAAAACATTTGCAGGTCAGATGAAAAACTGTTAAAACTGACACTGGGGTTAAGAACAAAAGCAGTGAATGAGCAGCTAGAGGCTCTGAATACATGCCTTACAGGCAACCAGGCGTTTTACATTATTACACGTTACTTTTTCCTAACATCAGTTGAAAATTATTGGTCACTTTTGCCAAATTAAGCAAAGAACAAGGCAAAATAACACCGTTCATCATTTAGATGTATATTATGTAGAGCTTATCTGCCAAGAACATGGTGGCCAAGTATGTACAGTTTATATTTAAAGTGCTGGCACATGTATTGACTCATATACTGCAACAGAAATGATGAATTTATCTACTGAAAAACATATGAAACATAACTATCTACTTCAGTATTGCATTAATGTATATTGATTATTTTCTTCTATAGTTGGTGTGAAATTACAGTTTTGGAAAGCTAAATGTGTAACTGGCCTGTGTCTGTTTGAGTTGTCATTTTATCTGGATAACCTAATAGCACAAACTGAGGAATGTCCAATGCTGATCTGGTTTTTGGCAGGACCAGCTGACAGAAAACAGACACAAACCAACAAAGACTATCCTCAAAGGGCTCAGGTGAATTTCTGAAGTGCATTAGTATAACTATAGTATCCTCCTAAAGGGCTTATCTGCAGTAGAAAATATTCAGGTGAACCAAGAAAGAAACAGTACAGGATAATAATAATATCTGCAAATAGAAACATTATAGCTATTTTGTAAAACTTACCATTGACTTCTGTGATCTCCATATCAGGAGATGTTAGGTAATACTGCTCACACAGCATCTTAGAAGTCTCATAGGCATCTGCAAAGTAATACACAAAAAATACATAAAATACATGACAGCTGTTTTCTTTTCACCATGAGAAATTCTACTCACAAAACAGAGTCTAAAAATATCTGACAATCAATGACCAGGCAGTCATGGACTGACAAACAGTGAGAGGTGGAAAGCAGATAACAGAGCCAATGTATGTGTATGTGTACGTGTATGTGTGTGTGTGTGTGTGTATAGCTATATACAGACATCAGTATTGAAGCTCATTCATTACCTTTTACTACTCCCACAACGTCACAGGTGGGGTCAATGCTGCCAATATGTTTGGGATGGGCTGGGTTCACGCTGCCGTCGAAGATTAATGCTGCAGGGCAGGACAACAAACACTGTGTGTGGCTAAAAATGGCTCGCTGTATAGACAGTCCACAAATGTGTGCATATTTAGTAAAGCATGAGGTAAATATAAAGGAAAGTAAGTTCTTTATAGTGTAAAGTGGAAACAATAGCTGAACAATTAACACCACATTTTTTCATTACATGTTTGTTCTTTTAATAATGTGAGTGCTGCACTGGGTGTTGACAATCTGGCACTTTTCTATGGTTGTTTCTTAAACATGTCTGAGATCACTACTTGGTAATTAATCAGATCTGTGACAGAGGCCCTTCCCTGGCTCTCAAATCCTATCGCCATATTAAGTGGCATTTAATGACATGAGCTGTGAATGATGGCGACTGTGCTGATTAACTCACAGTCAATCACTGAGTGCTATACTGACTGTGCTGGTTCATGAGCATGCGCGTGGAGATGCGGCTCATGTAGAAGCGGTCCAGGAAGTACTGAACGTTCTGGTTGGTGACGGGGTCCACGCCGAAGGCCTCCTTGTACTCCACCACACCCTGAGCCATGGTGGGCACGACGTTGTTGTGTCGGTTACGAATGTTTACCAGAGTCTGTGTAAAGCTGAAAGCAAAGACAGGATTGAAGGATGATTAGTGGGGACAGGTAATCCACCAGGAGAGCTACAAATCTGTATGAACATTGAAGTTATCTGGCTGATTTCTATCCTATTATACTGAAATGGGAATTTAAACTATTATATCATTTTCAAAATGAGTTTTGTGTTGCAACAATAGCCAACTAAGGCAATACCATTATCTTATAGCTAGTGTTAGAAATATGTAATAAGATTGGATCCCTGCAAATTTTTGATGTACTAGTATCAGCTTTAAGGCATCTTGGTCAGTGCATTCCCATATTGTGTTCCTTTCTTTTCCTAGGTCCCATAAATGTATTCTGACAAGACTAAACTTACATCAGACAAACATCGTCCTTCATTGATTATTTTATTCATTGTACCCTGGAGCTAACTGTAATTGGTAATAGCTAAATCTACTGTTTGCAGCACTAGCGTGTCAAGTAGTGGCTGCAAGAGTGCCATTTAAATTAATACTACTTTGAGCAGTAATTCAAAGCAGAAAATCGAGTTCTAACAGATAGTACTTGACAAAAGGTCTACACCCATGTAGCAAATATTGAAATATTTGCTCAATAAACAAGATGGATTACTCTTAACTACTCCGAATTAAAAGGAATTATTGCTGTTACTGAACAGAGTAGAGAGGTTCCTCTCTGTGGTAGCACATGCGGCATTTGGTTGAAGCAATGGCCCATTAACTTATTGGAGGCCTTTGGATCTATACTGCAATTCTTCTTCAACATCTGAGCCTTTAGTGGCTGTACAACAAGGTATGTGGATATGAAAGATGTGAGCTCAGCTGTTTCCATGTGAGTGAGCCAAAGTTTGCACTGAGTTTGAAAGGGAGAGTTAAATAATAACAAGACTGTTGCATGGATGTTGGAGTTGGCTGATTATTGATTGACAACAGTATTACTTACCTTCTAAGAACATCTTTATCGTCCGGCTCTTTTTCCAGAAAGTCTACAAGCTCTAATAAACTCTGTGAATACCTGATAGACACAGAAAGGATTCTTTTAAAAAGAAAATTCAACTCTAGCTCATGTAATTTATATCAGAATGCCAAGAAACCTTTATCTGGTGATTACATTTATTTGTGTTTTGTATACTAGATATCCTTGAACATACTTATCCACTTAAACAACTGTGTAATTAGTCAAAGAACATTTCAAAGCTGCACTTTTAGTTAATTGTATCTTCTTTTTTATCTAAACCAGCTGATGAGGAAGACCCAAGTGCTGAGCTCACTGAGTCACACTCTCTCTTCGCCGTCATTGTAGAAAAACTGTGTGAAAGGTGAATAGCAGTGTGGCTATATTTTCTACCTCACGAGTTTGTCCCTTTAACTGACGTTCAGCCACAGATGTACATCTCGAAATAGACTATTATGCAAGTTTCACAGGCTTGCCAGGAAACACCATCACATCACCCCTGTCCCCTCAGTGACAACAATAACAAGTTGTTGGGCTGTACAGTATTGGGGAAGAGAAAGCATAGAGTAGGAGGTGCATGGCCAAATGCAGACGCTTTGTGGTCCACATGTCTTCACATGACTTGTTTTACTATGATTCTAGTGGTTTTAAAACAAACTGAGTAGTAGTTCAACACTTATTTTTGCCATATACATGTAAAACGGAAAGTAAAGTAAACAAAAGAAGGCGTGAATACAATAGGCCCTATGTGACATTCATATGTGTCCAGGGAGTGTTTCATAGTACGTCATCAGGACAAATGAATATAATTGCAGCTATTCTACTAACAGCTGAAATCCTAGAACAGACTTACTCATCAGTTCTCCTACACATGTACTTGGATGCATCCTCAGTGTTTACAGCCTTTCATTCTTTACACCATGTACATAGTGTAGCTTTTAATGGGAGTATGCACATACTCTTTAGCTCTAACCAGAGAGTTGTGTTACTGGTGTTAAACTAGTGTGTACATAGCAGAATACATTATTTTCAATTCAAAATTTATGGTGCAAAATCAAATAGCATATATACAACAAGTGCAGTATAAGTAGAGGTTTGTTGTGTAAAAATAATATACCAATGTGAAACGGGGGCTATGAGGCTGGCCGGTGCATTGGCCTTATCTAAGACAAACAAAAACCAAAAAGCATGTTCCCAGATAAATGGCATCTAGCCAGGGTGTGCACAGAGGACAGCTGGGCGAGGGAAGTGGAAATCCGATGCATTTTTAAAAAACAGAACAGACTGTCTAATCTCAGATAAAATCCACAGCAGTGTTTTCATCCCATTAGAAAAGCATGTGACAAGCTGAGTTCAGCAAAACTAAAGGAAGCAAATGCATATAAGGATGTGCAGGAAGAGGTGATGGAAAACTAAGATGTAATTACTAGAGAGTTGAGTAGCAACGACTGTGGCACAACATATTCTATAGAAACAGATGCAGTTGAGTCTAGACATCCTACCAGCTGGTGAGGAGCTTTAGGGATGGAGTGCCGAGGAGTTTGTCTGGGAGGAAATCAATTTCTTTCATGATGTTGGCCAGTCTGACAGGAAGCTCCTGCCGCAGGAACACAAAGGAAGTCTTCTCACATGCATTGGCTGAACCTGCAGTCACATAAAGAACAGAGTCCCCCCGAGTCCGTGCATGAAGAGCAAGCTTTTAACTTTGGCTCTATCCAGCCAAAACAAAACAAAATACAACAGTAACATTTTCCAAGCACTACAGGTGAAATGGTGAAAATGTCTGCATGATTACCATGTTTTATGTTTTTTTTTTTGCTGAGTAAGCAGTAGCCTAACATATCTTTTTCTTTCGTTTGCAAGATTTTTTTTAAAGGCTTAAAATTGTTATTTCAGATTGACTGTGTAGTTAGACATGCAGTAAGACGCATCTCTGTTGAGAATGTGTCTTTGTGTTGTGTTCGTGCTGCTGTTGTCTGTGGATGACCTGCATGCTGCACAGTCAGCTGGAAACGCACACAAACACTATTATTTAATGCGAGTTGCGCAACTTCCATGCGAATGTGGGAAAAACATAAAGTGACGTGCGTTTTCCAACACAATCATTGCTGTTCGCAACACTTACCAAAGTCAATGAACTGCTTCATGGACAAAGGAGAAGGTGAAAACTTAGAAAACCTCTCGACCTGTGTCGGTATCCCAGCTACCGAGCCGTTTTTCAGCAGAAACTGAGCGAACCTCATTGTCCCTCTCCTTTAAGACCCCAACAGTCAGTAGCTTATATCCTTCCAGTTTAGCGACTTTTGGCCAAAAGAACTAAAATTCGGCCTTCGTTAAAAGGAGGCTGACATCGAGGTCTCCATCATTGTTCTTCCCGAGCAGTTTACTCGCATCCTCGGAGGCTGCCGTATGACCTCCAACTGCAGAGACCCCGATCTTGGGCTTCCGATTCGCAACTTCCGACTCGTCAGTAAAGGGTAACGTTAAGGGAAACTTAACCTACAACATGGAGCGACCGATTTATTTATTATTTAGGTGCTATTTTATTTACTTAGTGCAAAGCTTATTGTTAGACTTCCAAGGCAAAGCATTGCAGTGTAATGTTAAAGAGTAGTCTAGATTTTGATAAACCAGTAGGATCTCTCTTTTTGCGTTTTCACAAACAGAATACATTTAAAAAAATGTTTTCAAACAGCATTTTTTACTTTAACTGGGACGTGCAACACACGTTAACATTAACTTCTATTTATTATCTATCAATAATATAAATTAGCTTATAAATAAACTACCTTTAAATTACCTTAAGTTACCGTTAAATCTCTCTTAACGTCCCCCTTAAGAGCCGACGGGCTAACTTCGTCACAGAGCGACGTGCGCTGTTATTGGCCAAGGAGAGAAGTGAGGGTGACAGTATCGACCAATGAGCGCCCAGTTTTCTTTGACTGTGGGCGGGTCTAGTTCTGCAGTGTGGGGTCCAAACTGTTTGTAAACACAGTCTTTTACTGTAACGTTAGCATCCCCTACCGAAGAATTACCGAAAATACGGGTTTATTTTATCGTTAGGTATTTTGGACGTTTACCGGGATTTGTCTGGCAACAAACGGATATTTCTGTACCGTGAACCCGTCTTCATTAGAGACACATTGGGACCAGCCGTTGCAACTCAATTAACCACAACGGCCGCCGATTCACGTTTTAGCTAAGAAATGACAAATACTAAAGCTTTTCTCTACGCATTTTACTTGTTCAAAAACAACAGACCACCTCTTACGGTACAGCAACGCATAAGAAAGTATCAACATTAGTTTATTTATTAGTTTTGTTTACTCCAGTGCATTTCTCCAAGTTGGCAGAAGATGGCGGCGTTGTAAAAGTCATGAGAGGATGAGGGTTTATATTAAAGGAGGTGGGATTTCCTCTCCTCCTCAACATCATCCTTCTCCCAGGGATGTATCGGCGTGCGGTGCACCTGTTTTATCTTGTATTTTGGGCATCGACCGCTGAAACGCTCAGTTTTTCCCAGTGTCATCAACCCCACAGGAAAGGGTTTAAACAGCGTGTCCGGTACAGTGTGTTTTAGGTGAAGGATGTGTTGATTTTTCTTCGGGCTGCAGCAGTGAGACAGCATCTTTGCCGGGTGACACATCATTAGTGCGAGTGGACAAGGTATGAGCCAAACAATAATTACAATTTACGGGTATTTCCGATAAAATAGTCCCCTCTTTGTGAGCTGTTCGTTAGAAACAGTCAGTATGACATTTATGTCTAGGCCTTAAAGGCACTGACGTAAGTATAAATGCTAATAAATTTCTGACTTAGGATAGCTAACGTTAGCTACAGACTCTTTTGTGCCCAGTTTATCTGTTACACGAAGATATCATTGATATGTTTATGTATGCGTATTTTTTTCAACGTGCCATATATTTTCTCATATCGTTACTGTTTATATATCAAGTCTTCCTTTTTTAATGTTAAAAGGCATCACGGCCTACAAACCTGTAGATGTTTTCCCATTATATTTGTGCCATATATGTTTGGCAGACCTGGTTAAACCTCATTTATTTGCTCTTTCTGTCCCCATACTCAGCAAATCACTGGTCAGGGTGCAGGCTGCTATAAATAGATAGCCTACCTTTCAACAACACATTGTCAACTAGCCAGATACAAGATCATAACCATAAAGCTGCTACTTTGTTTTCTTTCAAGTTGATTAGTGGCAATAAACAAATGAAGCGTTTGAATCTTTCCCAGGAATCTCTCGTTAAATGGACGTTGTGATACATATTGTCTGTAAGGCATTAAACAGAAAAAGTGGCAGCCTAAATATAGCTGACATAGACTGGACTAGTTCTACAAGAATAGGGGCAAGTATCACGCAGTGTGGAAAGCCTTCTCTGCCCAGTATGGCCTGATATTGACAGATGTTTTGCCAATATTAAGTCCATGTTGGTTGATGCATCAGCAGGGTTATGGATGTAAAACTGCCACACCCATTGGGTTTTCTGAGGCAGTAATTATGCTCTCTGGATAAACTGATACCGCTTTATACTATATCATGTTAAAATGAAACCACAGCATATTGTGTCTGTGTTGTATGTAGCTCATTCCTGTTTGATCCTCTTACTTGAAGCCCCGCAGACACCATGTCAGACAAAAGTGACCTAAAAGCAGAGCTTGAGCGCAAGAAGCAGCGCCTCGCCCAAATCAGGGAAGAGAAAAAGAGAAAGGAGGAGGAGAGGAAGAAGAAAGAGGTAAGAAAAAAAGTGAGTAAATTCACAGAAATGGCACTCATACAGTATTGCACTCTAGTGTGTATTGTTTGTGTGTTCAATTGCTTTTTGTCAGGCCGTGACACATAAAAGGCTGAGGTTGTGTGTGTCCATGCGTGCGTACAAACATCTTTGTGTGTGCAGAAGGTTGGTGTTGGAATTTTTGATCAATATGTGCATGCATGTGCATGTTTTTACTTGTTCTTTAACTCATGATGGGTGAGCTCTAAACATTTTCTTTAGCTTATAGGTAAAGTGACATTCCTTTATGTGTCCTGTGCAGACAGAGAGTCAGCAGAAGACAGAGGTGACCCCAGAGGATTCAGATTTGGATCGTAAACGCAGGGAGACTGAGGCCTTGCTACAGAGTATTGGCATCTCACCGGAGCCTCCTCTTGGTACATAATATTCATACTCCAAAAATAGCAAAAATCATTCTCTTGTAGTTGTGACACATGTTTTTTTTGCCATTACAAAACCTACAGTACAGTAAAACATATGCACATGGTTCTAAAATTACACCAAATGTCATTAATTACTGGCAAATAACTGCTGCAAAATCCTCTAATGGTAAAACTTTACTCATACAGCAGACCTAAAATGTGTAGTATGCTGCTCAAAAATGAATTTATTTTTACTTGTGCACAAATCACTTCCAGCGAGCTTTTGGAAGCAGTGTTCTCTAGTGGTCTGAAATTGTAACAACACTCTCAACACCTCACATTTGGATCACTCTGACTTCTATGCCTATTAGCTTAAATTATGCTTAGTATGATAAATATGAGATACAGATTCAAAAATGCTTTTGATGTCCTCCTTTTCCTTTTTAACATTTATTTTATTTGTTCATCACTCATTTGAACTTTTTTTTTTTTTTTTTTGCTTTTCATCCCAATTTTTTTGAGCAGCTTTTAATGGTAGGTTCGTGCTATTTTCATTTTTTTAGTCCCGACCCCTGTTTCCCCCTCCAAATCAGTGAGCACGCCGAGTGAGACAGGGAGCCAGGACTCGGCTGATGGAGGAGCAGCAGGCAGGTAGGCAAAGATGCAACGTTCAGGCTCAGACGTGTTTTATTCAACTCTCTTTTGGTGACTCTTTATGGTTATGAAATTTTGAAACTGAGAAGCTGACAAAAAATAAATGCTAGATGCCCAGGTGAACAAGATGAGAAGCATGAGATGATACTAGATTTGGCACTAAAAGGTTTTATTTATTTTCACATACTCGGCGTGCACTTTGAGAGGTAACCAACTGCGTGTAGAGCCACGCAGTCTTTAATTTCAAAGCTAAATGTGGCCTAGAGATTTTGGCTATGAATATTTTAGCCACATTTTCCTGTTTGACATATATTCTGTCTCCTTTCTTGTCAATTGCACAACAGGTTTAGGTAAGAATGCGTGTCTCTGTTGGTGGTACCTTGTTAGGTTTAATTGTGCTATCTGTCATTTGTGTTGACATCTGGTGTTTTGATGACCGCTGTGCTGTTTGTTGCATTTGAGCCAGTCCAAAGAAATTAAGTTTGGTGTAAATTTTGTCTGTAGTTTGTTTTTTTTTTTTTTTTTTTTTTGTTTTAGTTTTTTTTTTTTGTTTTGTTTTGCAAAGTAGGTGAAAAAATATAATGTATTCAAGTAAGCAGCGCATTGGTAAACATTCAGAAAGCAGCCTTAGTGAGCCAGTTATTGGCAGATGTTTGAAATATGGAGCCTAATGAGCATTAATGATGCATTTGCAGCAAAGTTAAGCAGCAGATTCATGCCCAGCTGACAACATGTAAGCTTTTACACTTTTGTCATTGTTGTGTAGAGTGCATCCACAGTGCGTAATAGGTAATGTCACACTTATACCACTGAGGCCTTTATTTATGTGCTCATGCATTCATAAGACACCAGAGAACTATTTACCTTTAAAGTCAGAACAAAGCTACTCTGGTGAGTTAAATCTGCAGTTGGAAAGAGAGTGGTCATCAAACACTTAACATTTGCTCTAATAGCAGCTGACGGTAGATGTCAGTGTGTGAGGGATGCCCTCAGGGTTCATTAGTGATGTGTTGTTGTAGTATAGCCAGGGGTGGAATTGGGGAAAAAGAATGCCTGGGAACTCAATAAAGTTCCTAGCAGAAATAAATTCTCTTATGTTTAGGATTGTTGTTTGTGTTTAACTGGTACTGATTGGATTTTACAAATTGGTGAGTTAGTTTTAGTGCCTGGAATGAAGGATCCCCCCCTACCCCCAAATCCACCCCGGATGATGGCATGGCATTTTGAGCTTCTCCATTTGTGGCTGTGTATGTGTGTCCCTTCTTAGGTCAGGTTTCTCTAAAAACAAGTCCCAAGCACAAAGCTCAAGGTAAGCATTTTCACGTCAAATTCAGGAACCCCCCCTTACTTTTCTTTAGCTGAATTTATCCTCACATGACCGTGAACAGGCACCCACAGTGTTGTCAGTGGTCTTACAGATGTGTTCCCATCATGATTTTTAACATCAAAACAGTGCAGTGGTCCTCCTTCCTTTGCTTCTCTGCTCTCCTCTGGTGACCTCCTGTCTGAAGCCCTGCTGCCTCCCTTAATACCTGTTCGAAAGATTGCTACTCGCATGAGTTGAGCCAGAGAAGTCATTTCAGCCTTCACAGAGTTGACAATCTGCTGCTTAAAGTGTCATCGCTGTTACTGTAAAACAGCCGGTCTGTCAGGGTAAGGAAATGCCTTGCCATTCTCATCTGACACTGTGTGTCCCAAGCTGAAGGTCTAATGGTCATGTTCACTGGCTTTAAAAGGTATCATCAAAAAGTGTAGTGGGGTTTGAAGCATTATCCTTTCACAGCAGGTGGATTTCAACCAACTAGCTGTAAAACTCTTAAGGTTTGAGTAGCCTTTTAAATTCTCTAAGCAAATGATTCTTACCTCCTGTATATAAAACAACTTGTCATTACCGCTGACGAAAAGGTAATGATTGAAATCACTTTCTTAAACTCTTTGCTCAAGCATGGCCAGCACATTGATGGGAATATTCATGTTAAGCTCTAGAAAAGCAGTCTGTCGCAAAGTGTGTTTGTGCGTACAGTATGTTTGTGTGTGCACATGTGGTATTGTGTAAAAATGTGTGACAGTGAAAAATGTTTATTTGTGTGTTTATAAACATGCATGTCCTCTCTTTTTCTCCACACCCCCAACTCATCTGTGACATCAGGACGCTGCAGTGGGACACAGACCCCTCTGTGCTGCAGCTGCAGGCTGATTCTGAGCTTGGGTACATCCTCTTGTTTTCTGTCTGCAAAAAAATATACATTGTACTGTATGACACAGTATTTGGCGTTGTATGATATATTCAGAAATACATGTTTGATTTTTAAATTGATAGAACCTATATAGGCTTGTGAATATCATGTATCCATTACTTTTCCACAGCTTCTCTTTCCACTCTGCAATCATCTGAATATTAAGCTTTTTTTATTGTTTTAAACTTTAACCATTGTAGGCAATGAAAATATATTGTACTGTGTATGTAGCACAGTAAAACCGTGTTACTGATGGCATCTTTTCTGTTACCCAGACGGAGGATGCAGAGGCTGGGGGCATCTAAAATCACACAGGTGGACTTCCTTCCCAAAGAGGTGGTCTCTTACAGCAAAGAGACACAGACGCTCAATGCCAACCTGTCTGAAGGTGAGTATTTGTGTGTGTGTGTGTGTGTGTGTGTGTGTGTGTGTGAGGGTGTGTGTGTGTGTGTGTGTGTGTGTGTGTGTGTGTGTGTGTGTGTGTGTGTGTGTTAGTGACTTGGTGACTTGACATTCTGTATCATCTATAGTCTTAAGTTAAAACATCTTTTTTTTCAGAGTTCAAAGTCTTTTTAGGGTCTGTGGAGCACTGAAGGTCACAAGAGGCAACAGGCGGTTTCACATTGCAATTGTGCGGTTGAATTTGATACTCTGGTTAGCTAGTTCACAGCCTGTAAACCTGGAATGACTTAAAGATCTTACAAAGAGAGAGAGGGAAAGAGAGAAAGAGCAGAGCATAGAGAAACTGACAAGTGTCTGCCTGTCAGTTATTGAATCTTTACTCGCAGAACATCATGCTTTTGACTCCGGGTTATAAGTGGAAACAGGCTGACAGATGATTCTTGATGGATGTTGGAGAATCAATGTGTGTGTGTTGTACTGACACTGATATATATAGTTTTGTAGTTACCAAATGCTAAAAAAAAAACAGTCATTTGCTGTGTCATGATTAGGACTGGTATGGAAATGTGTATATTTGTGCATATGTGGGGGTGGCTGTGTGTGTGTGTGTTTTATTTATTTATTTTTTAAAAGCATGTTATATTATCTTTATACTTGTGTGTATCTGTGCGTTTCTGCAAGGGGGGGTGTATGTGTGTGCTGAGCTGCAGTTCCTAAGTACATCCATATGCTCAAAACTGAGTTTATTCCTGGTCTGGATTAGGCAGAACTTTGGTTGCAAATAAAGACATATGGAATTAAGTATTTTTCTATTGGAAATGAAAGGCAGTTGCAGTTATTCCAATAAATGGAACTTCAAGCATTTTCACTTTCTGCAAAAACAGGCATGCCCATCAGAAAAGCCATCATTTTATTGTTTATTCCATAACATATTGGGGGAGGGGAGGATGGGAAACAGGGGAGAACTGTACATATATACATATACACACACAGCACATGCTGTCTTTGAGGACACTCACTGACTTCCCTAGCCTCTTATCCTAATCTTAACCATCACAACACAATGCCTAACCTTATCTGTTAACCTTACCCTAATTCTATCCTTAACCCTCAAACAGCCATTTGAAGGTGTGTTTGTTGGCAGGGGCCTGTCTCTCATCTGTCCTGACTTTCTTAAAATGTCTTGATCCCATGGTATAGAACTGAAACTGGTCTTCACAGTTTATAGCTATACAAGTACACATGCCTCCTATCATCTTCTCTATCTTCTTTCTTGTAGTTGCCAAGACAGCTGGCAGCCATGTGACTGTGAAAGGGTTGTACTTCCTGCTTCCTGTCATTATAATAGATGGTCTGGTGTAGATTCCACTGCTCTCCTCTACGAGCGAGCACCACGCACATACACATGTCCGTTCTGATCAGCATCCAAACAGTCCGCCTCAACTCCTCCCATTTCCTTGACAGACCCAGGAATAGATCATTTATTCAACAAGTGCTCAGGCACTGACTCACATGTGTGTGCTGGGAGACATGCACATGCATGTGCTTACGGATATACATAGTAGAATGAGTCGGGTTTAGTTGAGTCCACTTATACACAACCATTGCTGTTGTGTTTAGATGCAGCGTTAAAGCAGCATATACACACAAACAAACATACAGCTGTACTGGACAATCAGGTAATAAGATAAAGACTAATAATTATACAGCAAATAAAAAACATGCAGTAGTGACTGTATTCTGTCTATACATATAACATACACAAATACACTGTGAAGGGTTAGCCTGTAACAGTGCTACATGTTTGTCCATTTATTTAGTTTGTTTGTTTTCAGTTTCCAGCAGCATGTGACTTTGTGTGTGTGTAGGGGTATGTATGTGTGTATGTGTTTGGGGTGGGTATGTGTGTGTGAGAGTGAGAGAACATCTGTGAGCCAGAGCAGACCTGTGGTGGTCTACAGGGAGGTGACCCTGGCCTTAGGAGACCCTTCCTTTGCAGACTGCCATAGAGCTTGTGTGTCTGGAGAAAGAAGAAAATAGGTTGATGGTAGCACCTGCCTGCACTTCTGGCTGTGTGTTTATTCAGGCTAGTTCCTTTTGTTGATTACTGAACTCAACATACATGCAACACATATCTCATTTTGAAGTTGCAGCTACAGGTTGTGTAAACAGTTGGGCTACAACTTAAAATTTCATAAAGTTTTGCAGTTTTTTAAGGTTTAAGCAGCTAAATGACTCATTGAAAAATGTAGGTATTTCTAAATGTGAAATGGTAAAACTACATAGCTTTATTAAGGGTTATGAAATGATTCACAGTCAATAAAATGTAAAAGACCACATCTGGCTTTCCTTAAAAGTAGATGTTTGAGCTTCAAAGACAGATACATGTTCAGCATGTACTATATATGTATCTGTTTTATATATTAATATATGTGTAGGTTGCCTGTGTGCATTGAACAAAGACAACCAATGAACTTACCTTGAAGGTTCTGGTGGGTTTTAAACTAAGATAAGTTTCAGTTTCATTCCTATCTATATAATTTTCTCTTTTTTTGTGTAGTTTTCCACTATTACCTTGGTCTAATGTTGTACACTGTATTATACAGAGTTGAAAGAGTGGAATGAAGTGGGACAGACAAAACAGGGATGTATAACATTTTGTGTAAGAGACATCTAATAGTCTGGATGTATGTACAGTGTGTGTGGTTGTGCATTAAACAGCATTAGTTTGTTCTTTTATAGATAAATATAATCCCAACAGTGATGCTATTTCTGCAGCAGCTTGAAGCTAATGCTGACCTCTAGCTTGTCAAGCCTAAAAGAGAAATTCCTAAAAAGAATTAGTAAAAGTGTGATAGAGCAATAATTATATAAAATTACATATTGTTATGGCCAAAAATATCACATTTATTTATTGGAACAATGTTTCAATGTCACGTCTGGGCAGTTAATCCTTTTCATTTTACTGTTGTGTCTGGTCTGCATGTATTAGATGATCCCTGATATGGGAGATAGACATTAAAACTGTAATATTCACTTTGTGGCATGAATGTTTGTAAAAGAAATTATATCATAGAAATATCTTTAAATCACTCACCGATGATTCTCTCATGGTTTCCTCTTTTTTGAACTTCTGACCTCTCCCGGTTTTATTATGTGCCCTTATGTGCATGCTGCCTACTGCATTTATGTGTGATGTGAGTAAGCTGTGTGTGTTTGTGGTGTGTGTTCAAACCTGAATGTGACTTTATCAAATTGCATTGATTTGATCTGACTTTGTCTCTCTGTCAATGTGCGTGTGTCCTTCTACATAGGAGTTTGTGTTTTTAAAGCTCCCACAGAGTTTGTGTGTGTGACTCTCATTTAAACCACTTAATCTTATGGCTTTTCATTTCCGTGACCAATTTGCTTCCATATAATCATGATGTGTAGTTGTCTATGTATGTTCCTTTTCCCATTGGCTGTTTAATGATCTCTCTTGAATGTCCATTGTTTCAGGCAATCGGATTAGCTCCAGTCACGGTTGACCCCAGCTATTTACTGCTCTCCTAATTGGTATGAATGGAGATGCTTGTTGGGAGGGCTGGATGCTTTGTCTAAGGACATAGCAGGGAAATAGAGTAAGATGAGGTCTAAAGTGGTGTGTGATAGTAACCTAACTCACAGAGGTCAAGCAAACTGTGCGTTGAATAGTTTCATGCCACTATCTACAGCTCTTCCAGTGAAAAGTCAGCATAGCTGAATATTTTAATACCTTTAGTGTAGTAAAAATTTAGATTTTGGCTTATAAAATGAAAGCTGGATTTGGCCCACATTCTTCAGAGTTGACCAAAATGTAACTCTGTAGGGACAGCCTTGAATGTGTCATGTGAAAACATTTTAAAATGGGAATTGTGCTATATTTATCTTACAGTTTAAAACGAAAATGTAATTGTCACTGCTGAACAAAAACACTGTTGGAAGTGGTGCAGGAGTCTGAGACTGTGAACTGTCGCTCATGTCTACTTTTACCCTCAGCAGTTGAAATGTTCCACCTCCATTTTTCTTGAGTCTAACAAAAAATATGGAGCCTCTTCACAAGTTAGACATAGGTAATATTTAGCATAGTTTCAGAAAAATGTGGCCAACCTTTCTGTCTTTCTTGCTCTCTGCATTGCTTCACTAGACTAGCCAATCTTACTTGATCTTACTTGCCCTTAAAGTCAGTACGCTAGCACACCCACTCTCTTACTGTACTGATCCCAGTCTGAAGATAACTGTGTGTGTGTGTGTGTGTGTGTGTGTGTGTGTGTGTGTGTGTTGGCAAAGGTGGAAAAGGTCAAGGTGATTGTAGGCATTTTGTGCTTATGCATGTCTAAATGAATGCAGGCTGGCATAGGTGTAGTGCAAATCTGACCCAGTTTGTAGTAAATTGCTTTTGCTCACTGAAGCCTTAAAAGACCGATAATAGGCCACAGTAGAAAGGTATAAAGAAATAGAGAGAAATGAAGCAAAGGGAGGAATAGAGAATGAACCATGTAGGGTGAGGAAAACTCTGTGATCACTAGAAAATTGAAGAATGAAAGAGCAAGTAAGAAGGAAATGAAGGAGAAACAATAGGACCCACCCAGTGACATTACAGCAGTTATATTGTTACAGCAGTAATTGTTTGCAGTGAACCTCAAGTAGGCCTTCATAAATAGAGTTTGTAAGTTTGTGTATAATTTGATGTTGCAACGTTGGAAAACCCCTTTCTTGGGATTAACAGTTTACAAGGTCAGGAGTGTGTTAATGTGTGTACTGTATGTCTGCAAAGGTTTGTGTGCATGAGTCTCTCTCTCCCCCTGTGGTATTTTCTGGTCCATTAGTTTTCAGAGTCTGTACAGCCTGAGTATATAGTTGGCCAGTAATTCACTCTTTAAATATATTTACTACATTAAGAGGCTTTCTTTTGAAGTTTACTGGACTGGTTATGGCCTCTAA
This sequence comes from Mastacembelus armatus, assembly GCF_900324485.2. Taxonomy (NCBI): domain Eukaryota; kingdom Metazoa; phylum Chordata; class Actinopteri; order Synbranchiformes; family Mastacembelidae; genus Mastacembelus; species Mastacembelus armatus. The sequence goes on along the minus strand of NC_046643.1, from coordinate 9,815,242 downwards.
TTGCAGGAGAAAGCCCATTTCCAAAAAGTAATCTGAAAAGACACACATTTTTGTAAGTCATCCCCCACATAAGCATACAAATTCATAAATGTAAACACAAACAGTATCTGAAGACCAACAGACATGGGAATAAACAAGCATACACTTGTAGAAATGTACACATATGAACACAAAGTGGCCACACACAAATGGGTGTACATATGTCACCTGAACTCTTCATAATCCCATAATGAAGCAGTTAAGAAACCAAAGTGCAAATTTATTAAGTGATCCTTACCATTGGTAGCACATTGGTCAGCTTAGTGTTTACTTTTGTGTTTTTCCTGCAAAGTCCTAAATATGTTAAATATGGTTCCAGAGGCCCTAAACTGGTTGGTATTTATTAACAGTTGCACAAAAAAATGTCCTCCAGGATTCAACCCAGTATGGCTGTGTTTCAGATTGGCACCAAAAGTATTTGACTCTTTGACTGAAACTCATTAGTGCATGAGTTTTTTTTTCTAGAACAGTTTATTGTAAGTTTTTCTATTGTACATACAGTAGAAGTTATAAGCTGTGTGCTGCATAATAGATCGTGGGAAAATCAAATTTTGCATCGATGTATTTTTCCATAAACCCTATAAAAATTGTTAAATAGGTTTGCAGCAAATGCTTCACGATTTCTTTTAGGAAACAATCAGTAAACTGGAGTTCAAATTGTTACATGAGTAGGCATTCAGAAATTAAATTGTAAATGTAAAATAGTAAAAAGTGTGAGCTTAAGCTTTAATATTTCGTGTGAGCTATTTTCTGATTTTAAAAACCGTAATATTTTTATATTATTTTAGATTTTTGTTTCTGTAAAATTCTTGTATAGTAAGTGTTTAGGCAATATTTTATATTGGAGTTCTTGACTACTTTTGTTAAAAAATGGCTATGTAGAAAAATATGTTATAAGTGAGATATTGTTTTTGTATCTAATTAATCGACCAGTCAAAGAATATATAAGTAGTCACAGAATTTGTTGCGTGTTGAACTTGCAAGAGTGTAAGGCATGATGGTTTAGTCAGCGCCACTCAAGCCAACAATGCAGCAAATACAGTAATCACATGAATCATGTAACCATATTTATGCATTAGTGTAGCAGGCTGCAGACTGAAGCTCTTTCTAAACATGGCTCCTGAGGCTCAGGTCCTTAAAGTTTCCTCAGCTAATTTATCCTCAGTCTTGCATTTTTTTTTTTTTACCATCCAGTGAACCAATGATGTAAAAAAAAAAAAAAAAGTGAATGTAGTCTATACAAAATCAACATGACTGAGGGGTTTGCGGGCAGTGTTCAAGGTCCTAAAGGGAGGAATGTGGTTGTATGAGTGTGTGTTTGCCATGGTTAGGTTCTTATATGTTTCTGTATGTGTCTGCATATGCCTTACGTAGCCGCATATGGAAGTGCTTATCTCATACATTGTTCATGTTCAAGCCAAGCGGCTGCAACAGGCCGACTAGACCAGAGATTTTGTGTGGGTGTGTGTGTGTGTTGTAAAGGCAAAGTTCATGTAGAGAATACCCACACTGAGTGTTCCCAGAGGACCCTGAGCAAAATGTAGCCAGTTGTTTTACTTTGAATTCGTTCTGCTTTTAGAATTGTATTTTTAAGATTGGTGACTTCTAGACTTTTGGGCGAATGGTCGCCTTGATGTAGCAGCTTCTAGGGATATCATTTAAACTTAAGTGTGCATGTGCTCTACATGCATATTCACATGTGCACACATATACATAAACATACTTCAGAACAGACTTGTATCTTATTAGATCACTCCACACCTTTTTCTTGCAGACACACATAATCAGCTAATTCCTCTCACTTCATCTCTTCATAACACAGCTCAGAGTTTGACTTTTTACCATCACCACCCTCAAAAAGACATTGCCTTCACTCCCAGAATTGATGTAGGATCAGAAGTGATCTTTGTCAAAATTACCATGGTGGTTAAACCCCAGAAACATTCGCGATATTAGAGAAAAATAATGTCTTTCTAAGTGCCTAAGGTATTCCAAGTAAGTCACAGATGACTGCAATTTTCCCCTATGGCCACTGTATAATAAGGTATGAGAACCCCTTCTTCATCTCCCACCCTCTGAAGTTTTCCCTCTTTTTTTTTTTTTTTTTTTTTTGGCAAAATGGCCATCATCCAAAGTAACATTTGCCATCAGATGAGTACTTGACATGAGGATGAATACATTTTTACATTTCTTTTTTCTCTTTTCAGCTGTTTTCTTTTTTTCCTCCTTTTTGCTTGCATGTTATTCAGCTTGACTTTTTGACATACGCACCCAGTGCATTTGTTTATATGTATGTAAAACAGTGGATCCACAAAATGTTTCCCTGGGTGGTCTAGCTTGGACTCCGAGATACCTTTGACTCTCCAGAGGTTTTTTTAATTTGAGACTGTAGTGGTTCCCTGCCATAGCTAAACTGCAACTTAAATTCCTGCTTTACTTTAGTTGTTGACGTTTGTGTGTTTTTTTTTTTTTTTTTTTAAATTCTCAGTTTAAAGAATGACACCAAAATAACTTTAATATTATTTTTCAAGTGAAAATAAATACAAGTTCTTCAGTCAGCCACGGCTGAAATTTAGCAGACTTTGAAACCTATTCAGTCTGCTCTGGTTGCAATGGATTTAGACACACATTTCCCCAATAATTTTTCACGGTTTATAGCTTGGCAGTTCATTGAAGTTGAATTTGATGTTGGTTTTCAGTTTGGCTGAAGTGTGACATGCTGTTCTGTAACTCTCCAGCAGGGTGCACTCTTGACACATAGACCTGATATATTCTCTAGTGCTCTCCAACCAAATGTGCCAGAGAATTTTATTAGAAATGAGTATCAGATGAAATTAAATTATGGCAGTAATTAGTTAAAATTATAGTTTTACAAACAATCTCAAACAAGTGGTGCCTTTAAATGTATTAATTTGATTGACAGGGTCCCACAGGTTAGAAGGTCAGCAGATATGTTAATTCATAAAGATCTTACACTTATTTTTCTAAGAATATGTTGTTGTTTATTGAGTTAACATTGTTGCTGTGGTACTCTGAATACAGTTGTGTATTTGGAGAATTCAAGCCAAGGCATCAACATCTAGCAGCCGTCCTGTCTGTCTATCTCTCATTTAAAAAAAAAAAAAAGAAACACCATTGTCATCCAGTGGGAAACACAGACCTCCAGTTACCATCTGCGCCATACACAGAGATGCAAATAGCACTGTTTGAGTGACACAAATCCCTGCTCAAATGATGTGTTGAAAAGTGAGTTGATGCCACAGCGGTGATTTTATGTTAGATTTTTTTTTTTTCAGTTAGTCTGTCTCTCTTTCTCTGACTGGGTTTTTGACAGTTTGGAAAGTTTGAAGTCATGGGTTTTAATGAGGGCCTTGCGGCCAGGCTTAGAGCATGGCGTGGCGTGGCATGATAGCTCAGTTTAAAGATGTGGGTCTGGACTGGGGCCAAGCCTGGGTGGCATGGCTCGAAAGGGTCGGTGGTTGGGGGTGAGACAGGGGGAGAGAGAGAGAGAGAGGAGGAGAGACAGAAAGAAATTGGAAGAGGGTAAGATTTAGGGAGAGAATCTACTCTGACTGTACAGACAGCACATAGCAGAGTTGGCCGCAGACCCCCAAAGGCCTGAATGGGCTGCATTAATGAAAGCTGATTATGTGTGGGCATGCGTATGTGCATAGCGGTGTAGACTTGGGTGTACACAGACTTGAACACACACACACACACACACACAATGTTTGATCAGTGTAGGGAAGTGGGGTAAAGAGATAAATTAATCTAACCATCCTGCGGGTTTTAGCCTCACCAGTTTTACATCATGTCCTGCTGCTAATGTGTGTCTATGTGGAGGAATACTTTTACTCCTACTGTGGCAATCATGACTTGATGAACCATGATGAATTTTAAACATTATTTTCTATTGAAACAAATGGAAAGCAAAAAATTGAATAAAATTAACAAACTGAAGGATTTCAGGGTTATCAGTGTTTGACTTTTATGCATTTTCACTTCACTCCCTACCTAAATGAAATACATGGACCTGTAATCTGTAACAGTATCACAGACAAGCAATCTTTTAGCATTTGACCAATTTATATGGAGAGTTATCATGCTGTGCCCTTAAATACAATGATTTGACTAGAAGGATTTTAATGCACTTTTTTTTATAGTCTGCCTTGCCTGTCTTGACAGATGAGTAAGAATCTTGAGCATTTTGGGCTGCCTTCTTGCCTGTTAGTACAGAACAGTTTTGAAGAACTGAATTTATTGCACAGCTGGCTCTAACCTATCAATTTTCTGCTCAACGCGACTAACAGAGGTCCCTAAAATGTTGGTAGTGTTTCTCTGCATTTGGAGAATTACATGCAACTCTAGCACAACTAGTGTTTTTCCGTATTTTCCTCAGCCATCAGTGAGTGGGTACTAAGCTTACAAAGAACATGACAGGTCTCACTGGCGAAAGGATTAAAAATAATGTGAACTGATGTTTATTTTAATCTCTGGGTCTACAGTCAAAATGCCACATGAGCTTGTTCTATATGCGTGAAAACATGATGTTTGTGCTTTAAAGAATGTTTAGGAAATGGAAAGAGCTTAAGTCCTGTTCTACTATTGTTCTTCTGTTTGCTTTATTTAGAGGTGAGACTGTTTTCTAGATTGGAAATGTTCATGGTTGGTGCCATAACAAACTTCCTGTGAGCCCATCATATCTTTTATTTATATTGCATCATCTTATTTGTGACACTTTCATCATTAGTTTACTCATATAAACTCTGTGGTTATATAAGTTGTTTTTTTTTTTTTTTGGTGATACTTGGATAATGAGGATTATATTACTGGAGGAGGGACAGATAAAGTAAGAAAATTCCCCTGATGCCTCAGGTCATTTTTAATATACACAGAAGTGAAGTAGGTGTGTGTGTGTGTGTGTGTGTGTGTGTGTGTGTGTGTGTGTGTGTGTGTGTGTGTGTGTGTGTGTGTGTGTGTGTGTGTGTGTGTGTGTGTGTGTGTGTGTGTAGTGTCTTTCTCTAACAATAAGAGTTTTTCTCTGAAGTTAATGGATATGAGTGTGTGTCTGAATGTGTGTCGTGCCAGTGCCACATTAGAGGAGCCTTTCAAGTCACGTCGACCTCCTACTCCTCTGTATAGTGCTTGTGTTGTGGTCTGCTCAACAGCCAACCTCCCAGAACCCCTGCGAACTCTGCGTGGGTGTTTGTGTGCGTCTCTGTGCATGCATGCCTATATGAATGATGATGTAGGGTTATTCCCACTGTGTGGGATCCCCTAAGATCCTGCTGGATTTCCCTCATGTGTCCGTTTCCCCGTTTCCACCGCATCTCCCCTCTCATGTATCTAGTATGTCTCTGCCTTTGTAATACAATAGAGATCTATAAAAATTGAGTACTGTCAACTTCGATTGTCTGTGTGACTCAGTTTAGTAGTCACCTCCATTCTGCTATAATAAGTCAGCAGCTCTGCCCCCGTAATGTTGTCGGTGGGGTCTGGTCTCATCCTCTCCTCTTCTCTCTCTCTCACTCACACACACACACAAGCATGCACATGCACAACCACAGCTCTTTGATAACTATGTCAGTTTCTCCAAGCATGCACTAACACATTTCAGCACACTACCTTTAAGTGTGGATTGGTTTTAGAATAAAAGGTTAGCTAATGCTTTGATCCTCACTAAACAGAACACATGCTAATACACTGCCATAACACACCACACCATTGTGCTTTTTGTACTAGCCGAAGGTGAGCTGAAGACTGTGTACTTCTAGGAGCTGTCAGTATCTTTAAAACCCCTCTCTCCACATGCTTGATAGTAGCTGCCTACTGTGAAATAATACAAGATGTTTAAGCTAATGAAACGCTCAGCGGTGTGTCAGCTTTCATTAAGGTTATGTTTTCTTTATTCCACAAACAGATCAGCCTATTACTCTCACCTGAACTATTTCACTCTTCGGTTAGTCAATAGAAGCAATACCTATACCGGGTAACAAGAGTCTAATGCACAGAAAACAAAAGTAAAGTGTTGACTAATTTCAATACAGTAGCAAGTTGCATTGTAATTTTTGCTTTAGTGGTAATAGCAAATTATTTACAGAAACCCACAGCATTTTATTGTTTGTTTTTGATTTAATATGACCTGGATGAAACAACAGAGAAATCAAACCTTACTCTAATTTAATAAATAGTTGTAGATTTTCACAACATTGCATAATTGTACGTATGAGAATCCATTTTATATTAATACAATAAACTGTGTTGCCCATTATATTGCAAAAAAAACTTAGTTGATTAGTTTAGCAACAGAATCAAACTTTTATTAGGGCAAATATTGTGAATAATTGAATAACTGAAAAGTTTGGGTTCGGACATGGCGGATGCACAAAACCAAGCAATTTTAAACACAAAGAGTAACTTGCCATTTTAAAGACCCAACAATACAGAAATAATTAACAGATTAATGAAAAGCATAGCATACGAAAGGCTTGGTTGTTACTTTGATTTTTGTTTGCAGTAAAATGTTTGTTTCCAAACAATCACACATTCACCTCTTTTTTTTTTTTTTTTTTTAATTTTTTTAATCCGTGTGTGGTATGTGTCTTTCTATGGTTGTGTGAACAAAGTTGAGTTCAGTACTATTGTTGTGGCCAGTCTCACTGTGATGGTTAGGGGCTATGGAATTTATTATGTCCACGAGTATCCTCTTAACAATAGTAAGAGCTAACTGTGTGTGTGCGTGTGTGTGCGCGTGTGTTTGTGCGTGTGTGTGTGCGCGCATGTATACTTGTATTTGTATCTCTAAACTCTCAATCTGTGTGGCTGTATACCTGCTGGGCTGTGCTGAATTGACTGGGCCTGGTCAGCATGAGTAAGCAGCCAGGGGAAGATTGAGGCAGCCAGATGCGGCGGCCATGGGCTACCGAGGATATCATTACCCTGGGTGTGTAGTCGGCCAAAACGGGAGCCCCAAGCAGAGTTTCATCAACGTGGACCCCCACCTGTGGCAAGGGGGAGGATGCCAGTTAACCTGTTGTCATGCAGTGAGGAGCGGTATTAAACGGCAGGTGGAAACAGAAAGCATCTCGTGACTGGAATGATGTGGAAACAAGAAAGTGTGCACATACTTACAGGGTAACAGGCAGACACACTCAAACCGTGGAACAGTGTGTTTATTTCTCTTCCCTAGTTTTTGCAACTTTGAATTTAACACGGTTCTACTTTCGTGTGTCTCTGCATGTGAATTTCACATAAAATTTGATATTCTCATTTCCAACCCATGAAACCTTCTTTCAAAATCTAGCTCCTGCTTTACACAGAACTGTATCTCTGAAGATTTCCATTCAAAGGAAATAGCCAGGATATTTTTGGTGCAGGACTATGACAGAACAACTTGATACATGGGTTCTGGCAACAACATCAACAGTATCTTCATACTGGAATTGGACCATCTCCCCTCAGTGAGGTAACCCATAGGCCATGAATCATGGTGCCTTGCTCCAGAGTCCTGTGGTCCTGGGGGTTGACAGTTTGACTGCTCCTCAATGTGGTCTCTCTCCTCTCCTCACGCGCCTCCCACCTCCATCACCACACATTCCAACCACTGGACCGGTCATGTAAGGCCAAGAAAATAAAATAGAATAGAAGTTGTGTGTAAGCTGTCTTCCCACTGCTTAGCAGTCACACATTTTCTGTTTCATTTGCAGTTTAATGACCACACTTTGTGGAGTGGAAGAATGACTGATAGATGACAAAAAAACAACATCTGAGAGAAATAAATCTTTACAAACTCAGGCATGCAGGGAGAGACAAAAGGCCCTGGGGGAAAAAAAAGGGTTTTCCTGTGTGTTTCTGTTTGCTGCTTGTCTGTTTTGGCAGCTCAAACATGGAGCTAGTCTGGCAGTCTGCCTGTCTGGTTCTCTACAGTCTCTTCTCCATACTGGTGGGTCACTGGTGTTTGGTTAACTACAGCTGGCTGTTAACCACTGTATTGGACCAGGCCTCACCGCCATGTGCTCTTTTTAGCTTAGTCATTTATTATATACACATGGTATGAAGATTAAAGTCATATATCAAAATTTACTTTGAATTGAAATGAAAATACAAAGACCTAAAATAATATAAGAAAACAAAGTTAGAAATGATTGTAACCATCTTAATGAAATTACCGAAGTGTTTCACCAGTTAGAATCATGTTGCTTTTAAATAGCAGCAGCGAGTTTATCAAGAGCTTAGGCAAGTTCAAGTGATAAATCGACTGTTCATCCGGTGCTTGAGCGGCCGCAGAGCGAGTGGTTTTAACTCTGCCCTAGGCCATACTCCAGCTGAGTTAAACACACCCCAACGTGTGTGCCTGTGTGTTTCTGTGTGTGAGAGAAAGACATGACACGTCTGAGGGTGTGATGTAGTCACTTCCTCCCACTGGACTGAGCAACTGTTGTCAGCTTGACCCTACGCCAGTTAACCCCTCGCCACCCTTGGCACCGTGGGTGAGGGCCCCGTGTGTGTGTTTGAGACGAAGAGAAAGACAGATTGTATGTTTGAGTGTATGGCGTGTGTGTTGGCAGACCACAGGTGTCTGGTCACGGTGTCAAAGTGTTAAGAGGTCTTCAGAGGGGCCCCAGTCTCTCAGCATCTGTTTCAGAGGGAGGGAGCAGCAGAAAAGAGGAGGAGAGGTTGGTGAGGGTTACCAACACATACCCTTAGGGATGTAGGGAGGTTTTTGGGGGCAGTAGCTGACAAACAGGTGCCTGTGTTGACAGTAACCCTTCATACTTAAACCCCAAACACACACGCCGTACACACTTACAATAAATCCTAGAGAGTCTAGAGTAACTGCAGGGCCTGATTAGAATGAATGCAGAGGGAATCCCCACCTCACTGGATCTCTTTGCTTGTGGTCAAAGGTCAGAGAGAGAAAAACGCTCAACTTTTACATTTCCTGCTCACTGTGTATGTCTGTGTGCCCTATTAAGTAGTATGCCAACACTTGTGACCGTGTGAACGCTTCTTTGAATTGTAACACTGATGTCACGGGTTTGTTTCCTATGTTTACTTAATATACGTCTGGAGCAGTAATGGAAATTCTGCAGCCTTTTTGCATCACATTTTTGTGCTTTCTGAAAAAAAAAAAAAAGCAAGAAGAAGCAAAAACAAATGGTACGTATTTGTAAATGAAACCCATTCGGACTCAATGTTAGTCAGGTGTACTGGTGCATGTCTGGGAATGATTATTTTTGTAGGAATGAGGGGAAGGCAGAACACAGCGGGAGGTCGTGGAAAATTGGAACAGCTGTTGATTAACATGAGTGCTCTCTTTCATTTTCTTTCTCAGGAGAAGAGGAAGAGGAAGATGAGGAGATGGAGGTGAAACCAGGCCCTGAGTTGGAGCAGCAGGATGAAGATGACAACAGGGAAACCAAAGACGGTACTGTACAAAAGAAAGATGGACAGTTAAAGAGTGGTGTAAGTTTTCTAAATTAAATCAATTTTTTGCTGCATAAGATAATTTAATAAATAAGACATTCAGCTTCCCACTCATCATCCTTTAGTCCTCTTCTTTATTTCACATGTTGCTGATATAACTGTCATGAAACACGGTGATTCATGTGCGACACCCTCTGCCAGTCAGTGGGTGTATCAGATGGGAGGATGGGAATAAGTTAAAATGGGGGTTGAGGCGGGTCTAGCATATCAGCTCTATGGTATGTGGAGGTCAACACTGATTAAAAACCTGTCACTTGACCCTCTGACTGAACTTCAAAGTAGAAGGGAAAGGAAAACCGTGTGTGTGTGTGTGTGTGTGTGTGTGTGTGTGTGTGTGTGTGTGTGTGTGTGTGTGTGTGTGTGTGTGTGTGTGTGTGTGTGTGTGTGTGTGTGTGTGTGTGTGTGTGTGTGTGTGTGTGTGTGTGTGTGTGTGTGTGTACATATGTGAACAGTTCATGTGGTAAACAGGAAAAAAGAGACCAGGCTCTTTATAATACAACCGATGATGGAGACATAGATGGATGGACATATTCATATTCAGGCACATAAACATATCCATGACTGTAATCAATGAGTGAAATACACACAGTCCATGTATCTCTTCTCTACTCTGGCCTATTAGAAAGTCTGGCCTTTGATCTCTACCACTGGATTCACTGGGCCTTTACTGACAACTCGTAGGAAATACAAAGGGATGGTGGGGATCAAAGTCAAGAGGCAGGGTAAAGGTCGATATGTGTCTGTGCATGCTTGTGTGTGTAAAATTGCATGTGTGCTAAGTTGGGGACAGTGACTTCAAAAACCGGACGCCGTGCTGTGCAGCCATTACGTTCAAAGGGAGGCGGGCCGCTCAGAGGGCTTTGTTTTTCTCATTTTTATGAAGTTCTTTCTGTTGGGTTTTATTAGAATAGATGCATTAGAGTCTGTTTGTAGTTTATTATGCCCAGGATGTGATTCTGGTTTAGATAGAGATGAAGTGAATGTTAATCTGACATTGGGAGCACAAGATGTACAGTATTCTTACAGCTTTTTACAGCAGTAGACATGACAGCACTGCTTGTGAGATGTTAAATTATGACAGAAGGTTTTTCAGTAGGATATTTGTACTATTGGCATTAGCGGTAGCTTGGAGTATACTGTAATAGTATTAATTGCATTAGAATGAACAGGCATGTCTCAATTTGGGGCTCTTAAGCAGCAATATCTAGAAAGAATTATTTTAGCAGCTATTTCAAAAGAAAAAAAATGTTTGCCATGTGTAATTGCCCTCAAGTATTCTTTATTGCATGTTTAATAGAGTAAATGTGTTACTTTTTAATATTAGTTCAAATTATATAATATACAACAAGAGCGAAAAATATTGTGATCTTTAACCTAATCATTTGTAGGATGCCACATTACCTGGATAATCATCAGATTTCCTTGTGGCCTGATCAGATTCAGTGCACCCTTTATCAGAGGCAGCAGAGCAACCCCATGAGCCTCCTCCACTAATGTGACTTACCAAAAAGCTCACTATTTTACCTGCCCAGAGGACATTCTCACAGAATTATCAACATGAACTCTGTCTGACTGCAGTCAGATGTTATTTATCTTTTAAAAGTGGGCTTGTCCTGGGGTTTCTTCTACAGAGCCCAGTTTTACTTGATTCTTTTTCACCATTTGAATATTCTTCTGTTCAGTCTAGTGTCAATTGTTCAGCTGTGCTGCATCCAGGGAGGGTGGGTTGTTGCCTTAGTAAACTTCTTAATAATATTAACAGCTGTGGTCACAGGAACATCAAGCTGTTTGATGGTCTGGTATTCTTTAATTTGACCATGCTTGCTCATAATTTTTTATTAGCTCCTCAGACAACCGTTTTTTGTTTTTGTTCTTTTCTCTCTCTCCTGTACATCTCCTGGCATCATGCAGCTAAATAAAACGTTTCATCAATAAGCTAAAGGGCAGATCATAATATACATATGATATTAACTGAAGATGAGAATAAGCTAGAGTAAAGCTCTGTTACACATGTGTTTATGTTTAATATCTTTCCAACAGGTTCATTTCAGGTGCTGAGAGAGCTGACAGAGGAGGAGAGGCAGCAGATCCTGCACTCTTCTGAATTTCAGAGTTTCTTCGACTGTAGCATCCGTGTGATGGAGAGAGCTCTGGCTGAAGACAGCGACATCTTCTTCGACTACAGTGGCCGAGACCTGGATGAAAAGGAGGGGTGAGAAGGGAGAATGAGGGAGGTTGAGTTTGGATGCAAGAGCACATGCGTGTGTTTGCTTTCATGCCTCAAACTAAGAAATGTGCTAAGACTGAGTCATGGCCACTGTGTCACTCCAGGGGCCTGGGAGCTCCTTTGTTCTTCAAAATAAATGTCTTCCTGCTGATGTCACATTCTCTGGGTTAACAACTCATGTAAACTGACAACCATGACAATCTAAAGAGCATTATCTTGCTGTCTGAAGGGTTGTGTCTCTCTCAAATGGAGGTTATCATAGTGTTGGTTAAAGTTGTAAGAGTCATAAGTGCAAGGCTGTCTTAGTATGCTGCTCTGTTATTTTCGAAGAATGTTGCTTTTACGGTTCACTTCAACTTTGACCACACAACCACAGAGGAGCATCAAGCCTGTGGTCAAATAGAGATTATGCCTAAAAGAGGTCATGGCCCAGCACTTAACTTGAGTCCTCTTCTTTTTCCATTGATGTGCTTTTTCTGAGAGTGTAGCAACATAAGCTTCATTTCACTACTTCAGTTCATTACTGTTCATTCTCAAAAAGAGTAGCACACAGTAAAAGATATCGCTAAAATATTAGTGCTCTTCATATTTAAAAAGAAATATAATTTTTATATTCTGGCCTACAAATGAGTGTTGTTGAGGTTACAATTATGACTCTGGCACATAATAAAAACTGGTGGTACAGTACTATTTTTGTAAGTGGCTGATGGCACAACACTGTACACTATTTAAATTAAGGAATGTCTGAGCAGTTTTGCACTGCAGATCCAGTTTGCCTGGGAACATGTTTTCTAATGACTGAAATGAGTAAATTACTAGGATTATCCAGTCAGACAGCTGTGTCACACAAATGTGTGCACACTGTTAGAGGTCCTATCTGTAATGCATTACTCTTCTGGAGTTATGTCAGGTATAATCTGTGAATGCCCAGGCTGACATTACCTTAGGAGTAATCACAAATGAACCCTATAGAGTGAGAGGAGAGCTTTTTTTTTTTTTTCTTGGCAGGTGCTTACTTCTTTTGGAAAGTGCTTATTGTACAGGTGTAACAGCACAGCTGCCTTTAGGTTCTATAAAGGAATTACTCTCATCTATTTGATCTGCTTCTAGAGACCTAGGTAGCGGCTCCAGTCTGTCCTTTAGCAGGCTCTTCTATGATGAACACTGGTCGAAACATCGAGTCGTCACCTGCCTTGACTGGTCCCCTCAGGTGAAACCTGCAGCCTTGTGTGTGTTAACTGTGAATGTAAAACTGATTTAAAATCTGAATTCAAAACCACACTTTTTTTTTTTTTTTTTTTTTTTTTTTTTACTGTTTTGTGTTTTTTGTGTTGGGAGAGAACAGGATCAACTCTGCCACAAGTTTCTACAGGGCTCTTTCTATTTAACATGTCTCAGCTTTAATAAGCTTCAGTTTCATCACATACTCCTTTCACTTCTCTTACTCTCAGTATCCCGAGTTGCTCGTCACCTCCTATAACAATAATGAAGATGCTCCTCATGAACCGGATGGTGTTGCCTTGGTGTGGAACATCAAGTTTAAGAAGGCTACACCAGAGTATATCTTTCACTGTCAGGTATTTAGTATTACATTTATCAAACCTCATACATATTTTCTGAACTATTGAATATGATGGCAGGTTACTGTAGAGAATAAGTTGGGTTTGCCTTTTCTTTTTTCCTTTAGTGGTTAGTAAATTGCATGTCTGAACTGCCACAGACATCTTACTCCCATTCTCTGTCTTGCCACTCAGAACTTCACCTCAAAAACATCATCACTCTTCATTTTTTTATAACTTATCTGGCAAAGCAACCGTCAGTCCATCCAGTACTACATAGCTTTTTCTGCTTTTTTGTCTCATAATGACAGCACCTTTGTGACTGAAAAATTAAGAATGATGGAAAGAAAAATGAAAGGCACTTTCATATGCAATGTTTGACCCTGTAGATTGGATTATAGCTGTGGTAGTGACCTGCCACTGAAGGCTAATTTTGATGGAAGAAACTGAGGTTTTGTTGGGAAGGAAACTCATTGACTGGAGTGATGCTAATAGCAATTGACACTAAGAAAACGGTAAAAGAAAGGAGGGAGGAGAGAAGGGATGGAAGGCTTGGGTGTGAGGCCCTCATGGCTCCCAGGAGACAGGCGAGACCTTATAGAGACGTCTTGGTAGTAAAATGATGTGGCCTACCACTTCCTAATCCAGCATTGCCACATGTGTGTCAGCCCACCCACATTGATGCTGCATATAATGTTAGCAGTGCCATTTCCCAACAATTTCCACTTCTATTTCATACACATTACTGTGAATGTGGAAATATACAATCGATGCTAAAGGAGATCCCCTCACGTCTTAGTATGTAATAGTAATATTAGAAATGCTAATTCATGCACATACTCTCAAATTAAAATTTCAGGCAAACAAGGGAAACACACAAAGACCCACATGCTCCTGCAGACCACATGCTGCATGCAAATATTCTGATGTGAAGCTTGCCATATAAGTCTATCTCAGTAATGAATTTTTAAAGCACTCCATTCTTTCACTCTACCATAATTTATGCTGCTGCTGACATCCGTGATTACAGCTATGCATCTTGTAGCTATAGGATTCAGTAGTTTTTCCATGTGGGTCTCTCATGAAATATATGTACGTGCAGCATGTGTGACTTTATTAACAGTGCGGATTCTGTGCAAGCTGATCTGTGAATTGTCAACATTGAAGAGTAGACATTTGGGGACAAGGGTGTTTGTTTAAGCACCTGAAAAAAATCTAAGCCAGGGAGTCCACTTCCAACGTGTACACCAGAGATGAATTGCATTGCACTATAAGTGGAAATACAGCATCAAGAACACAGTGGCACCTGTTTGCACTGAATTCTTGGGACAATATGATGTATCATCAGTGTAGTTTGTTTTGATTTTCTGACACATCCAAGGCCCACAGTTGGTTTGTTTTAAGTGGGTGTTTACTGGAAATATGTGTACTAAATGAAGTGATATCAGATGGGGAAAAGAAAGAAGAAAGAGTGAGAGAACAGAATCTCCAAAGTGCTTTGCTTTCTGATCGCCCAAATTAGTCAGTGAGTTAGTGTGGCCTGGAGCTATGCCATGGTGTTTTCATGAGTGGAGAAAAGTCAATGACAGAAAAACAGAACTGTAGAAATAAAGACAGAGTAAGCTTCAAATAAAAAAGGATGAACAGTGGAGAATAAAATTCTGATTGAATAGAGGAGGTTTGATGACATTTGGCATCAGCATTGAGACCTTCTGTCACTGTTGGATTTGGATGAAAGAAAAACAGGAGTGGTTAGATGAGAAGATTGGAAGATCGAATAGGCTGAATTTCTTCTTGCGCTTTTTCTCTCTGCGGGGTCTATTGCCAACAGAGTAGTGCTCTGTACTTAGCCATGGATCCAGGAGCTCTTAATGTGCGAGCATGCTTTGCCTTTAAACCCCCAAAAACCGCAGGGCTGGGTGCTTCTTCCGCTCTCTTCTCCTTTCTCCGGTTTTCTTTTCACCTTCCTCCTCCCATCCTTAGCTGGAGGAACAGTGAGGCCAGCTATGTGCTTTCTCCTTGCACTCGCTGTTTACCGCACCCAGGCGGTACATGTTTATACACGTATGCATGGGCTGGTTTGGCAGGCCCCAGGTGATGTTCTAGCAGCGTTTCAGCCAATTTTGTTTTACCACACTTGCCCACAAAAGCAGCTTTCATCTAGTAGATAGATAGGTAGATGGATTAATACTTGTGCTTGTATTTGTGTGCCATGCATGTCTTGCACGTGTCTGTATGTGTTGCACATGTGTTAAGACTGGTGTGTGTGTGTGTGTGTGTGTGTGTGTGTGTGTGTGTGTGTGTTTGGGAGGGAGTGCAGAAACAAAAGTATGACAGAGTTGGGTCGGTATTGGAGGGATGGGGTTTGTGGTTGAGGTCTGGTTCAGTGGGGGTTTGTTGTATAAGACTACGGGTTATAGAAGGCTTCATATTTCAGACAGGGTTTTGGTGAGGTCACGCTTCTATATTTCTTGTTGTATGCAGTTTAGTTAGTTAGCTAAGCAATGTAGAAACTTATTTATTTATATATATATATATATATATTTTTTTTTTTTTTAATTCATTAACAAGGATTAAATGTTTTTGCCCTAACAAGGGTTGGGCAATCCCAGCTGTTGACACGGCAGTATTGATTTTTTTTTTTTTGTTTGTTTTAGGTTTTTTGGAGCTTTATTTTGAAATAGAATAGAACATGGAACATTATGTGCAGTTATGATAATCGTGTTTATTTCCACTGGACACTACACAATGAAATCTTTATTTTACCAAAGCATCATTTGGGTTTATATATGTTCTTGACATGTTGGTGCGGTGGATAGTAAATCATTTAAAAGCTGGTGTTGGTTTGATTTTGGGAGGAGTATCAGTGTCATTTTGGCCAAATGCAGTCTGTAAATCGTGCACAAATGTATTTGGCAATATGCAGCTATGTTGTAATATAGTATTCTAATGCAATAGTTAGGAAGACAGGTCCTGGATTGATAAATGGTGTTCCCATGTGGAATAAACTCCTCCTGCTTTGCTGTTGCATTTACTCTTTTTTAGCATTTCTTCGCTTATGCTTCTAGTCGCCCTAAAGCTTGTACATGTTACTATTTGTTTCTTGTAATGCATATAATGAAATGAGATTCCAGTTTCAGAATAATTTCACTACATTTTTTGTTTCACATAATGTTAGTGTGTAATGGCATTTATACAGCACACCTGTGGTATTTATGGTTTTATTTTTTGGTCATTTGTTACTGTCTTAATAATTAAATTCAGTTATGACAGATCTTTTTTGTAATGTTTAATTACTTTATTTTGTGACCCTGGATAACAGGCTAAGGGGAAGGTGATGGATGGATGCATCAATTACTTCATTCTGGTTTTGGCGAGGAAATGTGCTATAAACCATCCAGTGTCTTATTGTGCACTAGCTCTGCTTTTTGTCAAATTATTGAATATGAAATAATACAGTATCTCAGTATACTGGTAGACCCTTTATAGAGCCCTTAAGGACCTGTTGCAGTTTTATGACACCACTTAAGTAGCCATAGATCTATAACATAATGAAGGGAGTGTGTGTGCTCCATCAGTGTGCAGCAGGGCAGCCCCTTACTTCAGGAAAGGGGCTGCCCTGCTGTGGATTCTGGTACCAGTTGAGCGTGCATCCTCTCATCCAGCAGTTCGACCCATCATCACCCTTTTCCAGTTGGGTCCAATCTTGAAACTTCACACCACCCTCTTAAGTGGGCAAAGTCACACCACATTAAAGGGTCCGTTTGACTTAAAACCTCTCCTGAACCCCCAAACCACATGCCTCCCTGTAACGACCCCCACCGCTACTGTCATATCCCATTGGCCTCAGTCATATTTTTATTAATATCTCGTTGCCTAGCGTTGCTCCCTAGGCCTTTGGCACTTGCAGAAAGGTTGAGTAAGGGAGGCAGAGCAGGCAGCTAGGAGAGTGGGAGGGAAGCTTAGGATAGAGAGCACTGGAAAGAGAACAATGCAACAACATTATTCACAGGACATATCTGAGATAGAACTCATGTGAAATTAGACTGGTGGATGAAGCGGCATTGTGTTCAAAGGCTTAGCAGAGCAGAGTTCATGGATTAAGACTGAGATTTGATTGGATTTGTGGCACACTAAATAGATATTATATATTCTAATGACGAAGAGAATTTAGAATGGTTCAAGAAGTAGATCAAATAAATGCTGCTTACACATACTGCTTTCATACAACCACTAAAAACAATTAGCCTAACAGTCCAAAGCTAACAGTTCCACATACCAGCTCCTTTAAAGCACACTGACATGTTGTTCAGTGTGTTTCATTCATACAAAGTTGTTACAGAATTGTAGGAACAAGAACTTGGACTTTTTATGAAGGTCGGCGTATACACTGCACTGTTTTGGTATCATCACTGTGAGGCTGGTATGCACTTTTATGTGAAAGCAGAACAAACAGAGGCATATATGCTGAGTTGAACAAGCATAAGATTTACAACACAAATCCCACAGTAAAGCCACAAACCAGCAAAAGCAAAAATCTAAAGCGAGCAAATAATGTTAAATAAAGGGAAAGCTGCCCTAGGAGGGAGTGAAAGGCCCGTTTGTGTTCCCAGAGCCCCCTTCTCATGCTCTCCCTCCGTGAAACCCTCATTCTTTGCCTGGTGAAATGGAGACTCGGCTTGGTATTTCTTTCTCCTTGCCAGAAACCACAGAGTGACAAAATCTGTGGGGTGTCATAAACGAGTGAAGCCAGGGGGAGAAAGGGAGGAGAAAGGTGGTTGGGAGGAGGGGGATGTTGAGAAGTGGGGATGCAAGGGAAGACAGTTGAATCCATCTGGTCCTGATAACACAGAGTGGAAAACAGATGAGTGTGGTAAGCGAGGGAGGGGGGCGGGAGGAGAGGAGGAATGGAGCGTGGATCTACAAGGGAGGATATACTGTCTGGCGTGACCTATCAACCTCCCACCTCTCCCTTTTCTTGTCACCATAGCACCCTCACTCTATTTCTGCCTTTCCAGGCTGAGTTTAACAACAGTTTGTCGCCTGAGGAAGGAACGAAAGAGAGGAGGCAACAAAGGAGGGTGTGTTCCTCCCTCGCTAGCTTTCTCGCCCTCTGTCATTCCTACGAACCTCCTTGATCCCTTGCTGGGTGCCATCTTTCATCACAGCCGACCATGTGTGTATTATGCTCTACAGAACACTTCCCATTAATATAATATGGGCTGCCAGAAGCACTTAGTCTTGGGAGCCTGTGTGTGATATGGTAGATGATATTTTGTGAGTGTGAGCTTTTTCTGACACACACATACACACATAGCAGACCTTGCTCGAGAAAAGAAATGAAACCCACTGTTCTGACTGTGTGAGTGTCTCCCTGTAAAACTTCCACAATTTATCTCAGACCCAATATACCAAAGTGACTCTGACCGCTGCTTTTTTTTTTTCCGGGAGCTGTCACTCCCTAGATCCTCTCCATCTGGGCTGGCAGGAGATGACTTGGCAGGTGTCTGACCTGCACTGCATGCAAGATGAGAACCATCCACAGAGCCACTATGCATTTGGAAATGAAATGTCAGGCATGGTATCAAGTCAAACCTGTTATGGAGATGCAATTGTAGCAGGAGTATTGCTGACACGAGAGTTGTTGAGGTCTTGTTTAGACAGATGTGGTGGTTGTATGACTGGCATGTCCAGGCTTATGAATCTAACATGGAGCAGAGCTGTAGGGGGAGGGGGTAATGTTTGATTTAATTTTTGGAAACGGATATTTTTGGAAATAGACTTATTTGCTTTCTTACCAGGAGTTGGATAAGAAGAGCGACACAACATGCATATATATGTTAATTAGCTAACTGTTTACAGGCATTGTGTCAGTCATTGTGTGTTTAAACATTAGCCTTTTCCTTTCTCTTTTAATTCTGAATGTCTTCATATGGATAATCATGGCATGCAATCTGGTTTACAGACTGTGAAATAAGTTCCCCTTAATAGATGAAAAGTACTTGATTTAATCATGTCAGAGGCTCATGAATGAATAAAAAAAAAAAAAAAAAAAACCCATCTACAGTAAACGTAACCCAGCTTCCCATAATTCAGCTCTAAACTCAGTCGTTAATTTCCTACATGACATCCAAATAGAGAATCCCCTTGAGCTTAAATCATAAACTTCCTTATAGCATGGGACAAATTGATCTTATTTCAGCACCTAATGACATACAGTGCATTAAACAGCAATACAACTCCAAAACATATGTGCTGATGTGTCATTTCATTAGAAGCGCTTAGAGAGAATGGCTTTTATGTTAAGTCCAAGTCGCTGCTGGCAGGCTCCTCAAAGTGCACTATCAGTACAAAGTCGGGCTAATTTTCAGTAGCTCTTCCACTAAGCCTGACAGTGCATGAGGGGGAATGATGGCATGAGCTGTGGTTTCTTTAAGAGGGGATTCAGAGTTTAGTCAGAATTTTTCCTGTTAAGATGAAGACAGTGATAGGGCTTAGGAGTTAAACTAACATATGGAGCAAATAGAGGGGGCTCTTGATTTGATTTGCCTTGTCTTTGTCATTACACATGTGGGGGAGAGATGTTTATTTAGGGCAATAACTGGTGGAAGGACAAAGAGCACATAGAGAGCGGAGATGTTTTGTGTTTGTGTGCATGTTTAGTTTGAATTTTTCAGCGTGTTAATGGTGCCAGAGGGGTCATCTTGTTTTTACTGCAAAGTTCAAAGAGATGGAAGTTTCTACATGAAGTTTAAAGATAAGAGTATTTGAGGTGCTCCAGATTGTTCAGGTGTGACAAAGATATATAAGAGTCAAATAAGAAATTACCTAGTAGATATAGGTACCTATAGTAGGCATTTACCTAGTCAATTTTACACTCTTATGGTCACTATCACATTAGCTAAATACAGTAAATAAACTTTGACAGTCAGCTAATAGAGGAAAACCATGGTACTGAAAAACAGTAGCTGAATTTCAGGAGACGTTTAGCTGTTTAATGTTGTCTATGACTCTTTTACTCTGCTTTAATGGCTCCTTCAGTGTCTCCACAGGGTTTAGAGTTTCCTTACTTGTTGAAGGCTGGTAAATGGTTTTGGTTGTGGGGTAGACCTATATAGAACTTGTGTGGATGTGTATTTTTGTGTACAGGGATGACAGAGAGGTCAGCTCTTGGGTTTCTTAAGACCAGTGATGGAGACTGGGCAAACAGACCTCAGACACCGGCCTGTCAGTCAACCACAGAGAGTAAAGGTCAGCCCAAAACTATTGGTTATTAAAAGTCATCAAGTTCAGGGCTCAGTCATCAACTTTTATTAGCGTAGCTTCCTAGTCTTTATATTAATAGGTCAAGACATTCTACTCAGACAGCTTTTCACACCTAGACATGGATTGAGCTTCATTTAATTTGATTGCAAGTGTTTTTATTGTATATAAATTGTGCATATTGCACATATAGAATGGCAGTTTGAACTTGCTGTACATCAAATGATTTCTGTTCAGACCAGGACATTACCTGTACAAATAAATGCTAATAAACCAAAAAGCTTAATCCCTTCTTTGTTTCTCTGTAAATAAACATTTCAGAGTGCTTCCTGATGAGCGACTATTTTTACCAACGAAGTTCAGTTTATTTTGAGTGTTGACATCTGAAGCAACTCCCGAGCCCATTCATCTGGAAGCTGTGACCTCTCTGAAGAAACAAAAAGATTGAGTGTGCAGTGTTTTCTTTCCTTCTGGTTTGTTTTCCAGTCTCCTTTCAAAATGAACTGGGGTTTGGAGTTGGCTACTTCGCACATGGTGTGGTGGGGACAGGGGAAAGGAGCAGAAGGGAGAGAAATTCAAGATGAAATGAAAAATAAGACAACTCTCACACTACTGTAGAATTTTGGATTTTTTTTCTGTCTTTGTAGGATTTTTTTAAAGTTCTGTTAGTAAATGTTTGTTCAATTAGTTAGGTTTTCAGTAGTCCAGTAGTAGTTTGTGGTGTATTACAAATAACTTCTCTGTCATTGTCATATTTCTTCAATTGCCTACAATAACTGGGTCTAAGAAATAAATGAATGCTGCATTACTGCAAATAAGATTCAAGTTCAAAATTAAAGTTACAGTTACCTTCTAAAATAAATTAGAAATTACAAATGAGATGAATTATTACTATTCAGTTATAATTAGATAATTATATGTCATTATGTCAGGAGTTTTAATGCTACTGACCAGCAACTTATGGTGTAATGTTTGCAAACATGCTATCTACCTGTTAGACGTTGCTGTCCAAGTTACATTTCTTTCAGTTTGCTGACCTTTTGACTCTTTGCTGTTACTTAACATGTAGTACTGGATTAGCTAAGGTTGCTTAGGCTCACATGAGATATCCAGCCACAGTCAAATGTGTGGCATTCTGCATGTGCATATTTCAGTCAAACTTTTGGTTGACTTGATTGTGTTTATTGTATTCACAAGAGATTTGAGTATGTCCAATGAATTCCCTCACCAGTAATTCCTGTGGTGAAATTCATGAAAAGTTTGTATTGCTTTTCATTCAATTTTTAATCATATTCATTGTAGCTGTGCTGCTTCTTTAACAGCCTGCTATAAGTAATATTATCAGTGTTTTGTGCTGTAAATATATTCACAGAAATATTACAATCACTGCCTTGCTGATGCACATTTGTTTGGAAGGACTCTGATAATTAATGACAAGCTTTGCATGCAAACACATTCTCAGAGCAGTTGTAGACAACAAAATGTAGACACATTTGGATTTTCAGGAACACTAAAACTGTCAACAAAGGCTCTTCCAACAAAATGTACGACCGTATTGGGCAACGATCCTTTTGCGAAATGCACCCTGCATGTTGTTATAGCTTCACTTTAATTGGGATTTGTGTCTGTGAGCTTCTTGTTTAATGCTTTCTTGGCCCTTTCTTGCCTGTAAGTGAACTCAGCATGATCACTCTCCTTTACTAGATGGATCGATGGAAGCAGGGATAAATGTGTCAGTGCTCTATTGTAGCACTATGCTGAAACATTTTCTCATAACTCCTCAGCACAGACGCTTCACTGGCTCTGGGTCAGGAGAGCCTAGTTGTTGCGCTCAGAAGCCCATATGGGATGAGCACTGAACAGGAACCAAAACTCACTGGGGGGAGGGGAGTTGGAGGGTCAGGGGTGTACTTGTCAGGATGGAGGCTACAGTGAGCGCTCCAGTGGCTTTTGGGGTTTTGATGCTGTAATGTGAAACGGCTGGTGTAAAAAGGACTACAATTCCCCTCTTTGTCAACTCTCTGTCCCAGCGTCACCCCTCTTACCTTGGCGGACCCTCACTGTAGCTAAACTCATCATGTCCCTCTCTGTCAATCTGCCCTACGTCTACCACCCATCACGATGCCTTGATCATGCTTCTTCTAGCATTACACTTTTTTGGTTCATATCTTTTGTTTTTGCCCTTTTCTCACTGTCTGCTGCTATATCTTCACATTTCATCTGACCAATCATTTTATTCTCACCTCCATCCTCTACTTGTTAATTCAGGATAATGGCTTTTTCAGAACTTCTCAAATAATAAGTAATATGCAGGGATTATTTTGTTTTTTGGTCTCCACAGTCTCCGGTGGTGTCTGTGGGCTTTGCAAGGTTTCATCCCAACCTGGTGGTTGGGGGAACATACTCGGGGCAGATTGTGCTGTGGGACAACCGCAGTCACCGTCGGACCCCTGTCCAGAGGACTCCCCTGTCTGCTGCTGCACACACTGTAAGTCTGGCTACCATAGTACAGTATAATATAACCTCCATTCATCTAGCAATAAGCATGAACCTTTGCTTGGTCTATTTTCTTTTTTTCTGTTATACATAATTGAAAATTGAATATCTTTTGTTTTCAGTTGTCATTGAGATAAAACAGGAAATTATTGAGAGACCAGTTTTAGTTATGGAGACTTAATGATGAATTGATTAATCAGTGAAGGCTGTGGTGATCATGTTAATCAGTGGGTTATTTGGTTATTAGAAATAAATGTTTGTTGCTGAGTTGTAAGTGCTAAAAGTAGCTCTGACCTACAGTGAAAAAAAAAAAACAACTTTCTGTTGTGCTAGTTTTTCCATAAAACTAAGTAACACATAGGAAAACAAATCAAATCATTGTTGGGGGACAATAGTGGTAATTATTAAGAGTTTTATGCACAAAAAGCTGTTTGTTCTGTTTCATCAAGACTGTGTGGGTGTAGTTTAATCAGAATGCACAGGCAAGATATGTCTTCTGAAATAACCAAATCTGTTCAAGTTCTCCCAAAAAATGGTTCCCACATAAATTATCTCTTCTCAGTGAGAAACTGATATGGAAAAGGCATTTAGAAATGTAAAAAAAAAAAAGTGTGTCTCATAAAAGTCCTGATGAATACATATGGAATTACATTACAGTGTACTGTATAGAATTGTTTGATATATATCTCCAATAAAGGAACCCCCTGTGGTTTGCATAGCATCTGTTGTATTCTCACAACAGGTACAATCACATACAGTATGTGCACACCAACACATATACACGTTACGGGAGTAGTCATACTCTAGACATAACTGAATGGACAGTTCTGTTCAGATGCTCCAATGAAGTCACTGACCCTTGACGAACTACTGGCCAGTGTACACTATCAGTATCTTAAAAGCTGGGGTCATTTATAATCACAGCTCCAAGAGGCACGTAGACACACACACACACACACACACACACTTCTACATGCCATCCGCGCCGTAGGTTTAAAGTGGCCCTGAACTCCAATTATGAAACTGTCTCTCTTGTCTCTCCAGTCAGTGAGTCCAGCCAGCTAGTACAGTGCTGATTGCTGAATGGATTCTTTGTGTAGCCCACTACACAAATGAATTACTGCCCAGTAATGACATAATGGTTTCACACACTCCTGTGGATTTACACTGGAGCACTTGCCCAAAATGTAGAGTCATTTGAAAAGATGACTGCACACTTGCTTATAAGCTGTCTGGGAGCCTGCTCCATGTGTTGGTTTACAAAGTGTTTACCATGTGTTTTAAGGCTAAAATTACATTATCATTACAGGGTTGCTTTTAAAATCAAATGATAAATATTAGCATGTGCAAATTAGTAGAATATGTCATGTCCCCTACAGCCCACTATAGTTAGGGATTATCCAAATAAATATTATGCAAGAAATTTATTGCTTCTGATCTTTGAGACTAATCATTATTTATGATCACAAAATGCAGTGGAATGAAAAGAATTTTAGTAGAGGTTGTTGTAATCATATTATACCTAAGGTGGCTTATGGGATAATGAAGGCAATATTGCATTATCTGTTGCAGGTCTGCGAGTGTGTATTCATATGTCTGTCTCTTTACTATATGTGTTTTCGTAGCACCCAGTGTACTGTGTGAACGTGGTCGGCACCCAGAATGCCAACAACCTGATCACTGTGTCTACAGATGGCAGGATGTGCTCCTGGAGTCTGGACATGCTCTCCCAGCCGCAGGTACACAACACACTTAGCGCTCATCACACAGTCAACACAACCTGGCAACCTTTCTTAAAAAAAAAAAAAAGTCTTTGATGACAAACATTTTATGACTCAGTACTAGATGAAACATGGAGAGTCCTAGTGACCACGCCCCTGTAGTGGGCCTTGTACGAATATCTGTGCTTGAATGTGTGTATGGACACATGTTGAGGCTTATATGTATGTGTGTGTAGGAGACCATGGAACTGGTGTATAATAAATCCAAACCAGTGGCGGTGACAGGTATGGCTTTCCCCACGGGAGACGTTAACAACTACGTGGTGGGGAGTGAGGAAGGCACTGTGTACACTGCATCTAGACATGGCAGGTTAGTGGACACACACACACACACACACACACACAGGCATTTAAAGATCATAGTAGTAAGTTTTCCTGGACCACAATGTTGACTTGTACATGCATTAGACTTATATGTGCAATTATTTAAGGAATGTTGAGGTTTGAAAATGTTATTTAAAAAGTGAAGTTAAGATTTCAGTATATTTTGCCAAATTACCTTTTTAAATTACTGGAAAAAGATGAAATTACATCCCATCTTACTGGGAGAATATTCTACTTCTTCGAAGGGAAAATAATTTAAATTTGTCTTATATTCTTATATTTTTCTATTTTGATTTTATTTGAGCTCTAATGTAAGCAAATAGCATTCGCATTCTCAGTGACATGCAGATATTTGGCCTTAAAACACTGCAGGGCTGAATATTGAAGTTATGAATGTTATACTTGTGTCTTCCCTCTCCAGTAAGGCAGGTATCTGTGAGATGTTTGAGGGCCACCAGGGGCCGGTGACAGGCATCAGCTGTCACAGCGCTGTGGGAGCCGTCGATTTTTCCCATCTCTTCATCACGTCCTCCTTTGATTGGACAGTCAAACTCTGGAGCACCAAGGTATGTGTGTTTGCTAGAGAGGGAGAGGATGTGTGGGGGGTTGATTGTGGACTCTGATAGGCTGCAGAGAGAGAAATGTGTGTGAAAGAGAGCTGAGAGTGAGCTGAGTACTGTAGGTGGGCGACTTCAGAAAATCAGTCTTCCTGTTACTCTTACTACTTGTCTGTCTGTGTATGTGTGTGTGGGTAATAATCTTTGTATGGGTAATAATCTGATTGAACTCTGTTACTAGGTACATCCATAATGTGTGGATGTGTAGTGAAACAATGTCTATTTTGCCAAAATGGTGTAAATGTTCTTCTCATATCATTAGATGAAATTCACAATACTGTACAATGCAAGGTGTACTTATGGTTTTGGAACACTGATTATTCATTATATTTACACAGCTTCAGCTGCAATGCATGTTATCTAACAAACAAAAATAGTTTGTGTTGCGTTTGGTGCATTTCCAGTTGTGCGTGTGAACATCTCTGTGTTCACGTCCCTGCAACCTACAAATGCCCTGACAGGACAGTGCCGGCTGCTGCCTGCAAGTGTACTCAGACACACTCTGAAGGTGAACACTCCTCGTCTCTATGGTTTTGAGTGACCTCGTCCACTCAGGGTGCTTTTCTCCTTTCAACTTGATGTGATGACTTCCATTTAGCAGCATTTTAGTGGCAGTAAAAAGCAAACAGGCACAGTTTCTGTCAGAGTCAGTGGGGGAGAATAGAAAATTTGTTAATACAGGGACACTTTTGGTGGTGAGACACAAAGGGGTCAGGTCAGGTAAATAGCTGGAGTAGAAAAAAGGCTTGTGTTAATAAAGTGAATAATAGAAACTAGGAAGGAAAGATTGAAAGAGAATAGTGGAAGTAGAAGAGAAAGGGGCTGGGAGGCATTACAAAAAAAAAAAATAAAAAATCATGCTTATAATAATAAATTGTGATGCTAATGTTGAAGCACAGCAAGATTAACATGGGCAAGATGTCAAACAACCAAAAATGTAACAGACCTGTTCAACATGAGGCAAATATACAGTATAATACATAGAGCATGGCAGCTTTATGCAGGATCCAGTTAAAGGTTTCGTACTTGGCTGTGACAGTAAAGGCAGTAAAGGTGAATGTAAAGAGTAAAGAGTCCTGTGATATTAAAAGATTTCTGTGAATTTTAATCAGAACAGTGTTATTTTTCGAGATTTGGGAATTCCCTTCTTTGAAAGACACCACAGGAATGTGTGTCTGTCATAAGCTATATTTGTGTGTGGGTAAGCAGAATACCTGTGTGTGTATGTGTGTAAACATGCACACACACCACACATGCCTCATATCCACCTTAAGCAAGCTGCCTTTGCTTACCTAAAACCCCCTCGAGGTTTGCCTTCAACCCTCCAATCACAATCATCACAGGTTGTTGTAACACATACACACACTCGCAATGAATTCTTTTCGCATTCACACAAATGTTTGCCTCTGCAGTTCAAAACGGCGGCCATACTGAAGTTTGCTGATGTTTTTACACTCAGTGGTGCAAATCTTGTGGTTAGTGAAAATATTTTGAGTCGGCCAGAGTGTGAAGTCGTCACCACAGCTGGGAGTGGGTTTGTGATTGTGCATAACTTGAACCGTCTTGCTCTCTTGACCCCAAAACCAGCGTCTGCTAAGTGATTGGATAGAGCATAATAATTCCACTTTTGCTCCCTTAAGAAGTTAATTAAAGGCCTGCATCACTGTCAGGTCAGGTGATGGTTAATGAGTGTTGATAGTATTTCAGATGAGTGTCTGTAGACGCATTTGGAAGAGCGAAAATGAGATTCTATCAAGGGATTCGTCCTGGTGTGCTCTTACAGCACTGCTTGTGGAACGTTTCATAACAGTTTATAATTTGAGGGCAGCTCAGTCCCCTCATGTTTGTGATACAGAGGATGCCAAGATGGGGCCAGTGAAATTACTCAACTCTGATGCAGAAATGAGGCCATTTGGGCCCTTGTGCAAGGCTGAGTGATGAGGTTTTCTGTTAGACTTGCAGCCTCTGTACAATTTTTCATTTTGAGATTTTTGAGTGTTTACTGCTATACTACTGCAAAGCAGTTTATGAGTGGTGCTAGTTCAGTGGGATTGTCTTAGCTTGACTGTGACTTTGAACAGTCTTAGCATCTGCATCTTAAAAATTAAAAGCTTAACTAAATTGCATAGATCCATTCATCCTTTTACCTACTTACTGTGTTCAGAGACATGGAAAGGGAACCAAAACTTAAAGTATGTCAGTACACTGGCATTGCACTGTGACATCAATTATGAGTATCCAGGGTTTTAATGATGGTTTTTCCAGTTCAAGCTCACAAGCTCCCCAGGTTCAGCACAGGAAAGATAATGACACGCAGTTGCTTCACGTGCGGCGCCGACGGGATTAAGCCTAATTTTAAGATTCATTTTACGACTTGCTGCTGCAGACTATTTATCCAAATCACCTTTTTTTTTTAAGATAGGCAAATTATGGACAGACACAGTAAAATTGTAGTTTACATTGTCCATGTCTGTGTAATACATGGATGACTTTATGCATCTCTTGTCATTACCTAAATTATGTATTACTTTGAGTCATGGAAGAATACTGTGAAGGAAAGAATAAAGAAAGTAAGTTTGCTTGAACCTGCAGCAGCAAAATCAATCCATCCTTCCATCATGTACCACCTATCCTGGTACATCCAGGGTCACCGTGTGGCTGGAGCCAATCCCAGCATCAGCTGGGAGAGAGGCGGTGTACACCCTGGAACGATCACCAGACTATACCAGGGCTGACGCATGGAGAAAAACATACCCTCACACCTACAGGCAATGTAGAGTCACTAGTTAACATAACCCCAACCTGTATTTGTTTAGACTGTGGGAGGAAGCCAGAGTATCTGGAGAAAACAGACACAGGCAGAACATGCAAACTCCACACAGGTTAAAACAGGATTGCAAAAAAGAGTCAAGTCGAACCACGACAGACTAAAACAAGGAGACAGCGAGCATAAATAGAATTAGCTTAGCTGATCGAATGCTGAAAATGTGAGATGAAGAAAAATGACCCCTGCCGTCACCTCGCCGGCCTTAAAACTGGTTCAATCGAGGTTTGAAATTGGCTTGGCTGTGTTTGTATTTTAGCGTGTGTGAGCATGTACGGCTATGTGTCTGCAGGTCCCACAGCCCTTCACCACAACAAGTGCGAGAGTAAATTTGATGGTAAAAAAAATGAGAGAGACTACATTCTTTCATTTGCCCTTCCAGCCAACCTGTCTCCTCTCTTCCACCCCTCCTCTCTACCTGTCAGGAATGTAAGCCTCTGGAATCCTAACAGCCGGTCTCATAGATTAGGATACACACACAGGCACTCATATTTGTATTAAGCTCTATTCCCATTAGCTTCTTGGGGGGTGTGGGGTATGATAATTTATCTGCAGGTTCGGCTACTTTCTAACTATTACAGTTTTTTTTTTTTACCTACAGTGTGAATATTAGTAAGACGACCTACAGTAGATTATTATAAAGACATTATATTTGCGACCCTGGTCGCTGAATTTGAAGAGCAGATTTCTGGTTTAGTTTTTATATTGTTTACATGTGTTCAGAAATACACTTATTTGATTTATTCTCCATCTTTAACTACTGCACCAGCAGTAGCCTTTAGCCAGCTCAAGGTCAAAGTTCAACAAATTAGAACTCTCTCTCTCTGTAGTTCAGCTGTGCCTAGTGCGACGCACACACCACAAAAGGACCAACGCCAACAACAACAAATACACCACATACACAATGCGACTGCTACCATTTTAAAGACATCTGGTCTTCATAACAAATTCAGAAGTAGAACTACAGAAATAAAGTACAAACACATAGGCCAATAACTTGGGCTGGTGATGTATAATTTGGTCAACATGTAACAAAAAACTCAAATAGAGATGCCAAATATTATTTTTCCACCTGCACACTGACAAGTTTATTTTAGTTTATTTATTTTCAGCTCTATGACATGCACTTTTTTAACTCTCAAATATTTATATCAGCATATATTGGTATAGGTCATAGCTAATACTATCTGTCAGGCAACCACCCTCCCGAATTTCCAGAGCCCCTTCCTTCCGCTCCAACCATTGTCCACCCCTCCTTTTCCTTCCATTTCCCATCTCTTCCCATCTCTTGCAGACAGCTGTTGTGTTGAGGTTACAGTACACCTTGTGGAGGGGCCCTCCCTTTCATCTCTGCCAGAGGTTTTATGGCGCTGTGTGAATGTGCTAGGCTTTTTAATTAGGCTCTGCAACCAGACAGGCCCCAAGGCGGAGGCAGCGCCACTCTGTCTGAAGCTCACTCACTCCCTCTCGCCATTCCTTCCCTCTCTCTCTTTCTTTTCTTTCTAGTGTGTCATCTACTGTAATCCCGAACTCTCTCTTTCTTTACATGTTTTTTCACACCCTCTCAGTCATGCAAACTTATATAGATATCCTTTTTTTTTCCTCTTTTTCAGCACAACAAGCCTCTGTACTCCTTTGAGGACAACGCTGACTATGTCTATGATGTCATGTGGTCACCCGTGCACCCTGCTATGTTTGCTGCTGTGGATGGCATGGGCCGCTTAGACCTGTGGAACCTTAACAACGATACTGAGGTGTGTGTGTGACATGTGAATATAGGTCATTATGGGTGTATTTTTCTGTGTGTCATCTCTTTGTATGTTGATGTGCGTATGTGTTTGGTGTCCTCTGGGCTTTTGCTGAGCCTCAGCCCTGAACCACACAACCAAACACCCAAGCCTTTTCCCTCTCATCAATCCCCACCAACCCCTCCACATCCCTCCCTACACACACACATACGCACACGCACACACATACACACACACACGATGCAAGATTCCCGTGCGGGCGTTTCCCACAGCCTTCGCTTTAAATCAAACAGGGTGACATCCCCTCATCCCAACTTCCACCAAGCCATCCTCCTAACATTCCTGTAACTTCTATCTAATGTTCAGGCAACCTCAGGACCCCACAAGCCAGTCCCACCTCCTTCCCGCAATCTGTCCTGTTAGTAAAGTACACAGATGTGCAGGAGACCACAAGCAGAGAGCCCCAGCCCTCAGTCCACAGTCCCATGCTAGAAACAAACGAGAAAGTTCAGGCTGGAGATTGAGATTCTGCAGTGGGGGCAAGATTTATTTTATGACGATACACATCATGGATGGTCCTTTGCAGTGCAGTTTTTTGGAAATTCACTTTTTGCTGAGCATTAGATGAAGATGATTGTTGCTGGGAATGGGACATCAACTAGCATGGCTCTGTTCAGTGCTAAAAAGAATCTGCCTATCAGCACCTCTGAAGCTCACTAATGAACTTGTTAAATCTTTTCAAATCTGTGCAAACTCTGAAGTGTAAAAACAAGAAGTCACCTCAAATGGCCACGTAACCCCCGAAAAACCACAACCTGTCATTTATACGCTTTGGTTTTTGTAGAGATTAAACAAGATATAACATGCTAATAAGTGAGCTTTAGAAGTGCTGTTAGGTGCATTTACTTGCCTTTCAAAAGAGCCAGGTCATTCCTTTAAGGTAGATTCAAGCATTATAGTGAAAATATAGCTTCAACTGAGTCTGAAGACCATACTTTTCTGGCACTCTGATAGGGGAGTGGGAACCAAACCTTTGATCACCCAGGTAAAAGTAGGGATAAAAGGATTTGCCATTCTACTTCGTTCGCGGTTTCCATGGAGACAACACCCACTGGCCTTCAAACTTAATGCAAGTCTGCATCTCTCCAAATGCTCTTATCCTTCTTATGTTCTTGTAGCCCCTTCGTACCGTACACATCAAATTCATATCTCATCACACAGGATTTCATGGATGCAATCACTTCCATTGTCTCATCTAATCTCCCTCTTTTCTGCTTATTTTTACCCCAACACACTCAATCACTGAGGCCATCACTAGTGCTGGGTGTTCCCTCTGCACAGATGACGAGTTTCCCATGGTTTGCTCAACAGCGGCCTTTTTACTGACAGAGGAAGAGTTCATTATTGACAGCCTAACCCTGCTAACAATGTGCTTTATGAGAAACATTTGCTCACACACACATACAAACAGATGTACCCATCATACATACACACACACACACACACACATACAGAGTCAGGTCTAATAGCAACAGACTTCCATTGTTGCCATCACATTAAAAACACACAGTCATAACGACATTAACGGAGCAGTGCAGCACGCCTGGTTCTCATTTCCACCAAACATACAGCCAATTTAAAGCGCTCAGCACAGATCCTCTCGGGCGGAGCGGTGGACGCTAGCAGGCTAATGGCAGTCAGCCTGTGGTTAGCGCTGCTTTAAATATGCACAAGCTCAGTGTGTGAGACGACATGATGCCAGGGCCTCTGTCTCCACTGGTGACATTTGTCAGACTCGCCTGCCACATTTCAGAAAGAGTTTATGGAAACGCTGCAGATGGCTTCAGGTTTTTAAAGGTGCAACACAAGCACAACTGTTTACTACTGTTTAAGACTGTTAGTTCACCCACAGCAGTAACAAACATCAACACAGTTATTATATAGTAAACAGCCTTGTGTGTGTCCACATTCGAATGAGAAGTTGTAAATTTGACAGCTATGTTCGTCAAACTTCCAGAGTGCTCGCATAAAGTTGCCCTTTTTATCTAGTAAATTTGTTTTGTAAATTAGACGGCAATGATATATTTCTCCCATTTTCCAATAAACAAACATTTAGAAGAAAAGCTCGAACGGCAATTAGGTCATTAAATAAAATGAAATAGGGACTGGAGTTGTGCAGTATTTCAGTTCATTTTGTTTAGAAATATAAGCTATTCAATGTTCAGGAAACTGGTGGGAATTCTTTTTGAATGCAACTAACTTGTGAACGCTCTTACTTTTGACACGCTGCAATTATCGTAAATATAAGATAAAATGTCAGACTTACTGAAACAGCTGCTACAAACATGAAACAACTACAGCTGTAGCAGTCGTTGCCTGCAGGTGGCAGGCTCAATTCTCATATGGAAGTAATGGAGAATTTTTTTTTTTTTTTTTTTTTTCCAAGGTTTGTGTACAACCGTTTATAATATTTTCATTTAATTTCACTGTAAAAGCTTGTAAATTGTGCAATGTGCTGAAGATTAGGAAAGCAAAGACAGACAAAACTGGCTTGAAATCTATAAGCCACTGAATATCCTGAAAATCTTATTGTGAAATTTGTGGTATTGAAATATTTCACTATGAAATTGATCCATCTGATTTAATGTGTTTGACATGCTTTCAGTATATTCAATTTCTTAATGTCAGGGTTTTATGTTTAAGTAACTCGATATAGGCAGGCAAAGCATTTAATAACATTCTATTATTAGTTGCCTAAAGTCGATTAAAAAAAATAAAGTCAGATTGGTGTGAATTAGACAGCAAAAATCAAAATGAAAAGTTCAAACTTGAACATTCGACTGTTGGAGACAAACAACTAAGCCTCCAAGAATCAGTCAGGGTCTGGATCAGTTACATTATTTGAGAAGATGAGTTATCACATTTTCTTTTTGTTTTATTTTATGACCCTGCATTTTTCCTTTTAATTGGCATATAAAAAAAAAAACGTTCTGGAAATTGTACAGGAATTCAGCTATAGTAAAATATTAATAAAGTTCAGCATTAAGTAGTAATTAAATGTAGCTATTAATCAGATGTTTATAAAATTTCTGGTCAGACAGGAATCAGACTGAGTAGGTTTATTAATCTTATAAACATCTGTTTTCAAGAGAACATGAACATACAATTCCTAGTAATACGATGTCATTGTATATATGGATATATTTCAACTATTCTTCTTTAATTGTCCACCAGGTGCCAACTGCTAGTGTGACCATTGAGGGAGCATCAGCCGTGAACAGGGTCCGCTGGTCTTCAGGAGGGAAGGAGGTGGCTGTGGGCGACTCGGAGGGCCGAGTCTGGATCTACGATACTGGAGAGGTACAGATAATAATCATGCACTTTTAGAAAGAGATGACTCAGCATGATACATTTACTGTAAAAGTAAATCTTTTGTGATGCCCTGAAATAAGAGTAGAGTGGGTGTTTTTTTCAGGTAGTGGCTAATGATTACAGAATAATTTTACCTGCTGTTGCACTCAAGTGTATCTCATATATGATTAATATTTTGGCAGCCTGGCTGCCTCTGGTGAGAAAGATGTGGTTGGACTGACTTTGAATGCTGTGATGTATATGGAGCCGGTGGTTGTCCTGGGTGTCATTTTCAAAGAATTAGGATTTAATTACATCCTGAGCACCAAAGCGTGAGTGAACTACTGATGTTTCATGTAGCAAGTCCAGTAACTTCAGTCTCTCAGCTTACTGTACTGCAGTACTGTAGTAACGCCTCCGTCTCTCCTGATTCTACTAAAATGAGCTGTGGTGGCAGAAACTGCAAATAGAGAAATGATTTAATTTTAAGTTAATCATGATTTTAAAAATATATATGTGCTTTTGCTTATACTGGCAGTTTTTATGAGTATATGCTGTGTTGTAGTGTTTCATTTATAGTTAGTCCACTGACTTTGTTTGATGAGTAGAAATAAGTACTTTTTTTTTTTTTTTTGCAGTAAAACCCCCACATGTGTACCACAAGCGACCGTTTTAGGTCTTTCAGTCCTGTATGTTTACGCAACTGTCAGCAGTGCCATGGATGTATGTGTTTGATTTTTTTTCCTCCTCTTACTTATCCCTGTTAAACGGCCTTCACATGACTTTGTCACCACCACAAAGCGGCCAACCGCCCTGCCTGTGCCTGTATGTTCTTATGTTTGGAGGGCTCTGGTTAGGATCCCCTCGTTAGCCTCGCTGTTCGGCTAAATTTAGCATCTTTTTGTTGTGTGGTAAGTTGGCAAGAGGCTGGTGGCCTCCATGCTGGGTTGATGGGAATAAAGAATCAACAGTAAAAGGGAGTGGGGTTGAAAGGTTTTATGACTCCAAAGCTTTGTGTGTGTGTGGCGATGGGGGGTATTTACGTTGCTGGAAACTCCTCATATACAGTAATTGAAGCTAGGAACAGTACATGAAAAAACCAGAGAAGTGCTGTCCATAGCGATGACCTAATTATTTGTAGGTCATTGTTTTGATTAGTCCCTGTGAAATTGTTTCAGACCAGTTTCTTTTTATAGCCTGACAATTGTGTTTCTTCAACATTAGACTCGCAGTCCGTTAAAGAGCTGCTAAGGCTGAAGTCACTCTGGTGCTACACAGATGATGTTCAGGCAGAGCCCCCTGCTGTCGCCCGCCCAGCTCTGTGGGGGGTTGGGGGTTCCAAAATGGCTGCCTCCCTCCTCCTGGTTCCTGTTTAATTACAGCCCAGTCATGCAAAGTGGTTGCAGACAGCTTGGGTGGCAACTGCGGCTTCTGTCCCACTCACTCTGATCCCTACAGTGTACAACTGTAGCTTGACGCTTAGAGAGCAGAGTGTTCGCTTTGACATCCCATATTAGCCCCATGGTCAGTGCAGTTCATCTGAGGTTCTAGCCATGACAGAGCTGTGGTTCTCAGGATGGCAGTGCTGGTCTTACGGGGAGTTGAATAGTTTGATCCGGATTGAAATTTATCAACAAGTATTTGATGGAGTGCCATGAAGTTTAATAGAAACATTTTTGCTCCTCTCTGGGTGAACTGTAATTACTGTTGATCTGCTGTTTTCACCCAGCAACACAGTCAGGTCAAAAGTCCTTTAATACTTCAATCTTTACTAATCTAACTGAATACTTGCAAAATGGCCATCCCATCAGCTTTAGCTGAACTTTGTGTTTAGTGCTAATAAGCAAATCCTAGCATTACAAAACTCTGATGGTAATTATCCCTGCTTCATGCTGGCATGTTAGTTGTCAATTGTTAGCATTTAGTCTGTTGTGCCCAGGGCGGTGTGGTGGTTAGAACTGTTGCAGGTTCTGGGTTTGACTCCCACTCAAACATGAGTTCTTTGTGGTTCTTTCTGTGTGGACTTTCTCCGCACTTTCTCCCACAGTCCAAACATATGGAATTTGGAGTTATGCTTATTGGTTGCTCTAAATTTCCCATAGGTGTGAATGTGAGTGTTTGTCTCTCTCTCTCTGTGTGTCAGTCCTGTGATAGATGGGCAATCTGTCCAGGGTGTACCCTGCTTCAATGTCAGCTGGAATTGGCTCCAGCTCACCACAGCCTTGGGTCGGATTAAGTACATAGAAGATGGGTGGATGGACCATTGTGCCCAGGACATGGATACAGAGAGCTGAACATGTCCCCACAATGACATGACCATGGCCTCTCTCAGTAGATATCAATCAGGAAATCTGCCCTGTGTTAAAACAACAGAACAAATTTGTGAATGTGGAGGCTTGTCAGATGCCAAACAGTGCACAGTGGTTTAAAAGACTATGAGAGAGGTTTTATAGCCCTAGAATATGAATAAGAATAAGTGGCAAGAATCATCTTTTGTCATGTAAAAATACACTGTTAAAGTTGCTTTTAGTGCTTCGGTCAGTCACCTCTGCCACTATCAAAGAAATAGTCAATTAAAAGTAAATGCTGTAAAAAGTAAATAATGTTTAACCAGAGGTGAGTTCTGTTACAGAGCAAACATCCAGGTGTGGTACCATACAAACAGTACAGATGTGTGCCTAATGGCTGGTACTTGTGTTTCTGTGATGTTTCTTCCAGCTGTCAGTGGCCCATACTGATGACTGGGCACGCTTCGCCCGTACCCTGATGGAGATTCGTGCTAACCGGGCCGACGGTGAGGAGGAGGGGCCTATGGAGCTGGCTTCATAGAACTGGACTAAACACGAGGTCTTGTGTGCTTTTATTGGTGTCACTGTAGCATGTGCTTCACTTCACTTTTATTTCTCCACCTTTATGCAAGTGTACGTGTGTGCTCCGAGCAAGGCTTTTACTGTGTTTTTGCATTTGCTCTCCTGTAAATGCAAATAGTCCATTACTGGGAAAACTGTTGATGTCTACTGATTTGTCCACCTTTATGTATTTGTTTGTTTTGTTGTAAATGTATTGCTTGCATTTTGTGAGCCTACAGTGTATACAAAGTGGCAGTCTTACAGCCTTATTAAGACGTGTACTGTAACAATGCTTTGCACTACTGTAAAAACCAAGCAGGGTCCATAGACTAGTCACGTATTGTTTACAAAGTGTCATGTTTATTTTATGTTGTGCTTCTTTTCTCTGTATTACACCTGCATGCAACACATTCCTGACATATCCCAGATGCTAAAGTTAATAGGGTGACGTTTTCAAACACAGGGCTTTGTGGCTATCAGTGTTTCAGGGTGTCTGAAACTGAATCAAATATGGTTTTGCCACTTCGTCTTTTGTTCTGAACAAGAGCTACAACTGTATATTCTTTAACTATTAAAAGAGGTATATTGTACTGCTGAGTGCT
Source organism: Mastacembelus armatus (assembly GCF_900324485.2). Taxonomy (NCBI): domain Eukaryota; kingdom Metazoa; phylum Chordata; class Actinopteri; order Synbranchiformes; family Mastacembelidae; genus Mastacembelus; species Mastacembelus armatus. Next base: position 9,778,076 of record NC_046643.1, on the reverse strand, counting down.
CGCTGTTAAACCTGCTATGTTTATCATTAAAAGCATAGCTGATGAACTGAATGTCTTCCTCTGTTCTTTTAAATAGTAGGAATGAAAGCTTCAGCATACATTTCATTTACTCATATAGCTTTCTCCTTATTCTCAGGACACGTTACTGCCATACACAGAGTAAGGCACAATCATTACACACAATAGGCAACTCCTACATTCTCTGTACTGTACGAACTGACACACTACAGAACTGCAGTAGGCGCCAGACGCTCTTTGCGATCTTTACACATCTGCATGCATTTAGACCTGACAACAAACATCTCACAGCTGTAAACACTGTGTGCAGTTAGCACTGTCTTTACATTCAAGGACTTTTTGGTCATAATCCTTGAGATGCATTTGAATAGGCACACTACTGAAGGAGCACCTCATGACCAAAATAGCAATATTGATATGAAAACATGTCTCTAGTGCCACATTTATGATCAGCTAGTCCTTCTTTGGCCAACTTTATGATCATATGAGGAATTTGTTCTTGATTAGAAAGTGGCAAAAGGAAGAAAAAAAGATATGTATTACATACTCTAAAACAATTAAGGTGTATTTAAAGATAGACTAGCCCTTCTACTGCCTAAATGAACTGTTTTCAAATATATTACAAATCTACATGATCAAAACAAATACTACAGGGGTCCTACAAGAATTTTTTTTCAAGTATCCAATGCAGGTGTGCTGATTAAGTTATTATGACTGTGTTTAAATAAATAAGTACTTAAAAATACAAAAAATAATGACTTCTGTCTTTTAGTGATTGTATACATGAAAAACATTCAGACCTTCTATTTCACTTACCCTTCGACCCGTGAATGACAAACTGAGTGGCTCAGGGAGTGTTTGCAGGGGCTGCTGCCGCTGTCGCCGCCATGGAGCGTGGGAAATGGAGTCCATACTTGCTCTCGATGCCAGCGAACGTGGCCACAGCCAACCTGAAGCCTCCAATGTGGTCAGGATTGGGCGCCGTCAGGCTGATCTGAGACTTGGGGGTGGGCTCCAAGCCAGTCGGCTTTCTGTATTGTGGAGAGAGGGATAAAGGGAGAGGGAGGAGGAAGCCAGAGGCACAGTGCGAGTGGAATAAAGGGAAAAAAACAAGAGAAAGGTGAGGAATTGTGGACTGAAAAGGAAAACTTAAACAGCATTAACACAGTGCCAAATGTTGTTTTAACCAAATGGCTGAGAATGGTAGCATGAACAAGTGGAGGTTTTCTCATTTTCATTATTATATCTTAATATTGTCAAACACTGATCACTGCAGCATTAACATATTACAAAAACATGGAAAGAAACAGTTTGTTCTTTATAGCTGAACTAAATCAAATCCCTCACTGATTTCACACTGAGCTCTGTTGGAAGAAACACAGATGAACTCGCTCCAAAGGACACTGAATATTCCCTGGATCTGCAGTTGATTTTCTTTCTCTGTGAGCTTGTGAGAAAGAGGGAGTTACATGTAAAAGTGATGAGACATCAAGCAGACACATGCATGTGCAGCACAGTCTCAGCTGTCCATTAAAAGAAGCATTTTCTTTGTTATTCTGAAAGGTTCATCATCTCTGTTCCCCCGGGACCTTTTTAACTTCAGAGAACTAGTGAATTATTCCTGTGACTGACATATTTTTAGGGTGAAAATGAACTTGTATCAGCCCTAGAAGTGGGGGGGGAGTACAAGTACAAGTCAAATGGGTGTCATCTGCCCTGACCATGGTGCGGTAAAGCTCTCGAGTTTGAGAAAATTGTCACATCTAGAGCTTTGAGTGAGGGCTTCAGCCAGTCGGCTAATGTGCACGGAAATTATTTTTGGTCTTGTGGCATTTCTTTTTCTCCTGCAGAGGAGGGAGGACACGCACCAAGAGTAGCTACTGCATGTTGAAATTACGGGGTGACCAAGCTGTAGCATTCTGTCTCCATAAAAAATTGGCAAAAAGAAATATCTTTGTGGTTTATAGTCTTTTACTTAGAGATGAGGGGAATTCAGTGTCGAGTTTGGTAACATTAACAAGTGGCTTTTTGGAAAGTTAGAAAGAGGAAATGTGTCTTACTGGCCTCCGCAGTCGATGTAGAACCAGCGCCGCAGGAGTTCGTACGTCATCAGGGTCACTCTGAAAAGAGGTGAGGATAGAAACACTCGAGCTGTGAGAATGGGTACGTTACTCAAATTCATACAGACACTGATCTGTCTTTACAGGTGGCAGCGCAAAACAAAGTCAAAGGCAAAATTTGAAATAAATTGATTATTTCTTGAATCTATATCAATCAAGAAAATAAATTACGATTAGGTTGTTCCTTTGTTGTTTTTAAAACTCACACAAAAGCAAATATACATATATAAAACACACTTCTGTATACTTTAAAATAACATTTTTATGTGAATGTTTTAAAATAAAGTGGGAACCTAATAGCAGCGAAGAATAAATGTACAGGCCTGAAGCTTTTTCTCATCTGCCAGATTTGAACCCAAATAACTGGTTAATTGAAATGTTGACTGAGCAAACAGCCAAGTCAGTCTATGGGCAACATATATATTCACAAAATCAATTGTTTGTAATCTTTCTAACCAAAGGATTGCTCAGGCCCTAGGTGGAAAAGGACAATACTAAAGAAAATGGAAGAAATGTTCTGTATCATTCAGACAGCTGAACAAACCTGTTTTTCTTCTTCCATATGCTGCCCAGTGGACCATATGTCATTTTAAAAAGGCAATGTACATGGCAATATCATTCATGCCGAACAACACCATATTCACTTTCCAAGCTCTTGTTTCATTTGTACCTTTACTACAAAGGCTACTGTTCTGACTTTCCTTAGATTAAAGTTTAATCCTAGTCTCTTTCTAGGAGAGCAATTGTAAATGAAAACAAACAGAAGAAATATGTATTTCACCTTAAACCATCAAGATGGTTTAAGAAGAAGAAGTCTAATTTTGTCATAATAACTAAAAATAACTCAGCTGATAGTTTTAACATTTTATCCAGGGATTTTAGTAGAAAATTCAATTTGTAACTGTACAAATGTGAGTGGTAAAAACAGAACTCAGTGTGAAGTCGTACTTATTGTTAGATGTTTGACCTCATGACTATAGCTCCAGCTTCCTTCCAGAAAGCAAGGGGGCCCTGTTCTCTGAGGATCTTTCCAGAAGCAGTCCACAAGGCCACTGTAGGTGGTCTGACCGGCACGTGCCGCCACCTGTAGCCTGGTCTTGATCACGTCTGCCAGGGTCACCAGACAATCCACTGACACGCCTGGAGGGAAGAATGCAAGAGCTGTTTAGTGCTATTTTTTATAGTTCGTGTTTGATTCTAAATAGAGTACAAATTTCAAATCAGCACCCAACAAATGAGGTGATTTGTAGAAAGCTGTCATCAGCGATCAACTGAAATCTTGCATATCATAGTAACTGCATCTTATCGAGTGGTTTTAGCGTTCTTTGTTCCCTCTTTTAAAACACATCATCTTTCAGACCATCTTGAGGAAAGTCTGCCACATACATACACTATACACAAGTAGGGGCCAGTTCCTATCACTTCACCATCAAACAATCCATACCACCAACGAGGCCATTATTTAATCTCTACCTTTTTTCTTCCTTTCCTCTCTCTCCCACTTTTCTTACAGCTATTTGAAAGGGGCCAGACAATGGACGGTAATGAGAGCAATGCACACTGTGCCCCGTGTGCCGCTGAAAGTGACTGGCTGACTGAAGGGAGTGACTGCAAAGCCTCCACTCCAGCCACTTCAGCCATGAATGGGCTCAATCATTGATGGCTTGGTCATTACCATCAACTGCCCTCTTGACGATTTACTCTGACTTCTTGGTTTTTGTAACGGCCAAACGAGCTATTCAGCAAGCCTGATCAACTCAGCATTAGGTAGCAGACTGGCACCTGGCTGAGACTGACCACCTGCACTGAACTGAGGAGTGGAGAGGAGGAGAGGAGAGGAGAGAGGAGAGGAAGAGAGAAAAGGAAGACAAGAGGAGAGGAGAGGAGAGGAGAGGAAGAGAGAAAAGGAAAAGAGGAGAGGAGAGGAGACAAGGAATATGGGAGAGGAAGAGAGGAGAGGAGAGAGGAGAGGAAGACAGGAAAGGAGAGGAGAGGAAGAGAGAAAAGGAAGACAAGAGGAGAGGGGAGGAGAGGAGAGGAGAGGAGGAGAGGAGAGGAGAGGAGAGGAGAGGAGGCGAGGAGAGGAGGAGGAGAGGAGGAGGAGAGGAGAGGAGGAGAGGAAGAGAGAGAGAAAAGGAAAAGAGGAGAGGAGAGGAGAGGAGAGAGGGAGAGGGAGAAGAGAGAGAAGGAATATGGAGAGGAGAGGAAGAGAGGAGAGGAAGACAGGAGAGGGAGGAGGAGGCGAGGAGAGGAAGACAGGAGAGGAGGAGGGAGAGGAGAGGAGAGGCGAGGAGAGGAGAGAGGGAGAGAGAGAAAAGGAAGAAAGGAGAGGAGGGAGAGGAGAGGAGAGGAGAGGAGAGGGAGAGGAGAGGAGGAGGAAAAGGGAGAGGAGAGGAGAGGAGAGGAGAGGAGAGGAGAGGAGAGGAGAGGAGAGGAGAGGAAAGGAAGAGAGGAAGACAGGAGAGAGGAAAGGAGAGGAGAGATGTAAAAGTCATGGTCCTAAAATAAAAATGTAAACCTTTTTTAAGTGTATAAGCAGTATATTCTTAAATATTCCTTTATAGTTATTAATATGAATACTGTGAGTACTGTTCTTGGATAATATCTACAGTATATCACAAACTGAATCCCCTTTGGAGAATGAACACAAGCAACAGATGGTTTCTATACAGAGCAAGATAGCAAAACAACATTTGAGAATCATGATAATATTATGTCCAAAAAATAATATGACATATAATATGACGACTGGCTTGGAGCCCATGCTACCAATCTATATATAATACTTTTAATAATAAAATATGAATAACATAATGTGAAAAATGTCATCACAGCATCCCAGAGGTCAAGGTGTCTTCAAACATTTTGCTGAACTTCAAATGTGTAAAGCTGGCATGTGGATTTTTTTGTCACCAAAGAAAAATTCTCTAAGAATATTACAAATATTTTCTGGGGATCATTAACATTCAAGACAAATTTCTTTGTCATCTGGCCAGTAGTCATATTGTGAAACATGAATATTCCAGAGACCACACAGCTTTTCAAGCCAAAAACTCCCCCCGTAACTCCCTCTCACATAAAGAGCTAATGTATCCATGGGCAAAACTTCTTCACAGACCAGAGTAATGTCTAGCTAAATAATGCAGTACAAACTGTGTGTGTAATTCAATTTCCTGAACTGACTGTAAAACACTAATTGCCAGAATGCTGCAACCGCTGATAAATATAAGTGAAAAAGGGACGATAAATGTGTCGAAGTAATGAAGAAAACAAAGAAATCATGAGGCCTGTTTCAGCTGGGAGTCTGTGGGCCAGGGCTGCCAGTCTTCTGGTGAGAAACCACAGTAAAAATGGAGGAGGGAGGCAGGATTTATGATTTTTCCATGTTGTGCTGTGCCTCAGCGTCAAAAAGAGTGCTAGTGACACGTCTCTTAAGGATTCAAAACAAACATCTAAGTATGCAAAGTCTTTCATACACGTGGTGTAAAGGCTTTTAACTTGGCAGTGGAGAGTTGGGGTGCAATTAGTGTGTTCTTCAGGATGAATCTAATATTAAAACTCTGTTTTGGACTGATCATATTTTCATGTAAGACTAATAGTTGCTAAGTGAACAGTGGCTGTTTTGTTCCTTCTGCTCACTGCTATGGCCACAGTGTATACAGACAAGGCTGTATGCATTCTTGCAGTGCGAACACAAGTATGCACGAGCATGTTTGTGCACTTACTCACATAAATGTGTGTGTGCATATACAATATATTAGGATTGGAAAGACTCCCTGCTGGCCTGGTTGGCAGGCATGTGAGGCAGCTTCCCTGCAGCTGAGTTCCAAAACCCCAGTCCCCAATCACTGAGCAGTGCTCTAATTAGCAGCTACCGCCGTGGAGCCTGCGGTCAGAGGCTGCCTGGCTTCCAAACTCTGAGCTCTGCTACTGTTAGTGGCCTGTGGAGATCTGAGGCCAGAGCAGAGTGAGACCTGCTCTTACACGTGGTTCAGACCTGGACCTGGCCAAAGGTTTTATTTCACAAACTTCAAGGCTCTGCAAAATGCATCAGGGAATGAAGCTGACTTTTCTGGCTCACAAGGGATGGTCAGATATTTCACAAAATATTACAGGTACAACCTACAGGGCTACTGTTTAAACAAATAAACAGCAGAGAATAGTAGTGTGAAATGATTACAGCTGGCATCAGGAGGTAGATTAAAACATTTAGTATACTGTTGCAATTTACTGAAAGAAAGCTCCTCTTAAGAAATTTGGATCAGGGATCATTTGGACCAATTCAAAACTATACCATTCAAATAGGCGCATCCTCGTGTATTGTTGGACTCAAAGATCACAAAGTCTCACAAGAGGCTTGATCTGAAAATGTAACACTACTGTCAGAATCCAACAAATCCAAAATTACTGTGCAATTCATGCTGCTCAGATGGTATGTTTAGGGCCAGCTGGTACCTGTGAGACGCCAACTACAAAATGATAGTTACTTTTAGTCTAGATAGTGCCACATGAAATACACAGCCTATTCAGATAATAAACCAAGAGACATATAAATAGATGCAATTTCCAATTTCCCTGCTTCCATTTCTTCTTATTCTTGTGTACATATACAGTGTATGATCGCTACTTTGAAAAACATAAATGCTATTGATTTTAATAGTTTTTCAATACAGCTGTGGGTACTTCCCTGTCCCTTGTGTGATACGGACAGGAAAGTAAGAGTGGAACTATTTTACCTGCTGGAGCTCCATCAAACAGCGTCTTGGCTGGCCCTATCCTTCCATCCTCCTCAGTGAGGTGAGCCTTAGTGTGTGCGTAGCATGAAAAAGGGGGTGTCCTGCAGAAAACAGGCCTTGGAGCCCAGGAGGAAGACAGTCAGAGAGAAAAATATATTTTCAGTCATAATATTGGGTTAAAAATTAAACTTCCAGAAAGAGAAAACAAAGACAAAGATAAACAAAAAGCGAAGCAGAGAGTGATGTGGCTCAGGGGATTCAGACCTTGACTTCTGGTTCGAGTCTCTGAAGATGGATTGTGTTTTTTTAAGCCACAATATAAAACATCAACTGTCTGTTCACAAACCAGATATTCAAGCGTCCACTGATGTTACCGCCAGAAAAACTACTTCCAACAGACTCATGAAACTGTTAATGCAGAGTCTCTCCATATGTAAACAATCTGTGTCCTCAGCAGCAGGTGAAGGAGGCAGCGCCAAAAGCAAAGCTGACAGAAAAAAAAAAATGAGTGGGAAAAGCAGAGAAAGACAGACTGGCTGACAAAGATGGCTCCTTGTCTGCCATTGTAAACAACAGTATATCATCAAGCCTATTGAGTTTCCTGCTGTATTTCAAGCTTGTTGGCCCACTGCCACCTTCTTGATACAGCAACTACAGTCTAAAGAAGGCGTTTAAAGAGCTGGGCAGGGTCTCCCTGTTTTGGACAGGCTTAATTTAACTCCTATGGGATAATCCCACAGTTCCTCTGCACACACACACACACACACACACGCACACACGCACACACGCACACACGCACACACGCACACACGCACACACACACACACACAGAAAGGACTGGCAGATACCTGGGCTGTCTGTCTCTCTCTCTCTTTACTCTCTGGCACTTCTTGTCTACCTGTCACTCCAGCCAGCTGCTGAAAGCTGGGAGATCCTATCGAGGCAGGACAGACGAGCAGCGTCGCAGGGACTGGGACTAGAAGCCTTAATATAAGGGTGATGCTGTTGGGTTGAGCAATGCACTGGCAGAGCAGTAGCTTAGTAAGAGCACGTGTATAGAATCCAAGATGAAATGCAGTGCAGTTTATCTTAGCAAGAAAAAGCAAATACCTCTGATGTACTTCAGTACACAATGACTTCATATATGTGAAATATCATCTGGGTCCATATTGCTACAATGACAACTTTCCTCCAGTGATGAATGGTGGCGCTAGAGTGTTAGCCACCCTACCAACAAGTAGCTCTACCAGCAGAGGGTGAGCGTCAGGATAATTACCCTGACAAAGGCAGCTCTGTGCCTGGGTGCAGCCCCTCCGGAGCCAGCCCGTCTGGGGCTTGCAGGCTGGAGCTCGTCTCCTCCCCACCTCCCCTCCACCACCAACCCTGCTACCGCTTTCTCAATACACTTTGTCTCCTCTCTATGCATAAACCAGGAGATGAATGCAAAAGTGTGTGATGAGCATGCACGCATTTACACACACTCACCTGGGTAACATTCCCACGGACAGTAGCTGTACGGACACACACACACGCGCGCGCACACACACACACACAGACTCCAGCATAGTCATATCACAACCGCACGCACGCACGCACGCACGCACACAGGAACAGGTAGACAGGTAGACAGAGACAAGAGGAGGCTCCACATGCATTTACAGCCTTGTTAATAGAACCAAAAGCTTTACTTGGAAGCTGTCTGTGCTGACAGGTGGTCATGTCAGTGGACTGGGACAAACTTGAGAAACACAGTACAGTACACACTCAGCAGTCTGTCATAATTTATGTCCTGCCTAAGGAAGCCCAGAGCTTCGTTAAAACATGTTTACAACTTGGAATTTGACAACACAAGTGCCATCATCCTACTTAAGTAAAATGAGGTAAATTAATAAAACCACAGGTACGACACTGACATTTTCACAGTTGATTGTGTTTACAGTCGAAACAGAATCTCTCCTGCCAAGCTCCATTAGGACTTATTCATGTAATGACACCAGACATGCTCTGTTTCACCCCGAGGGCTACTGTCCATGTCTAGGCAGTTCAACTGCTAATGTTAGTGGCAGCCTCAGCCCATTCATAGATTACCATAGCTCTAACTGCTACGCACAGATTAATGTTAGGAATCATAATATTTGCTGGTAAATATAAAAATAATTCTATAAAACACAGAAATGCAACAATATGTTTAGTGCTTAATAGTGTACTCCTTCAGTGTGTTGGTGCATATTATCACAACCTGAATGTTCAAAGAGTGCACTGTAATTTTTAGCCCTGTGCCATTGAAAAATACCAATTATGGCAATTAAGGTTAAATACAGCTTTTTGCATAAATTGTGCCTTTTCTTGTTCTTGAACAGAAGACCACATGGAATTGTCGATTTAAATGACAGATGATGTGGGGTAAGGTAATATGTATAATTGTACAATCACTAACGGAAAAATCACATATGATTTAGTCACAACAGTGATGAGAAATAATATACTGTTGTGAAATTGTGAGGCTGATCAAAACACAACTGAATGAATAATGGACATCTGGCACTGATTTGCCAATTAATTTAACCTGAATTTAGCAATACATAAAGTATGGCTTTTATTTCCTTCCAATTGTGCACCTTTAAAGAGAATTTAAAAATAGTATAGTCCCCAAAGAGAGTTGTGTGTGCTATCTAAACAGTCTGTCATTGAAGTAGCCAATGTCCAGTATCTTCTTATTAATATGTTGTAGTGAACTGGCTTTTAACTGCTTATCATAAACACTGTGGTGCCCAACCATGCCATTATACGGCTTCGTACCTAAACCAAATCTCCTATACGTGAACATTTAGTGCACAGTTGCATTGGGTGTGATGACCTGTAGATGCACCTCTGACCCCAAACATTTTTCCCACCTTGTAAAGCCCCAAGAAGCCTTGGTCCTGGGAGCCACCAGCCTGAAGGAAAGACAAAAAGAAAACAAAAGAATGAGAACAGAGAGAAAAAATAAATTGCATTGTAGTGTATTTGCTGCCCAAGTTAACACCCAGTTTCACTGTTTAATGTTGTCTGTGTTTAATGATTTATTTTGTGTGTTCATTGCAACACACAAAAACCATTATGATTCTGTTAGGGCAGAAAATGTTTCTGTTATCTTACTTGTACCTAACTGGGGCAAGTGATGTAACCTAACTATAGTGCCTCATCAGCAACCAGCTGCAAAACAAACATGGAGAGGAGGAGAGTACTGGGAAATCCAGCTGATGCAGGCAAATGTGTCAGCTGTTTGTCTTCATCACACATAGCCTGCAGGGGCTTTCTGACTTCTCTCTTTCTCTCTAACAGCTCACTTCACACCGTTCTCCAACCCTGTACTTGTGAGGGGAGGGCAACAATACTGCAGCATGTTCAAACTGGTTGCTTCACCTTCCAGCTTGTCAGGGCTTTTAAGTATAAGATGTAGCTTTTGTGGTAGAGTTGTGGCAAGACAAACGGTCAGATGTGTCTAGTCAGGGCATTTCCAGAATGTTTCTGGATGGCGAGAAATGTTTACTCCATTTGGAGATTTTTATTTGGGAAGTAGTTGATTTTTTTCTTCTTTTTCCTTCATTGTTTGTCTCACTTTCTTCATCTAAATGTCTTTTAAGGATCGACTCTTTCCGTTTCTTTCTTTGAACTCCTTTATAACGACTGCCATTATATTCTCCGATATTGTCTCCTTCTCCCTACTGTTGCCAGTGGTTACTGTAGCTACACGCAAAAGGGCAGCACATCGCAATTAGACAGCAATCGGTTGCCATGGCACCACTTCTGTCTTAAATAGGCCTTGTCTGTTTGTTGTTGTTTCTCTCATTTTCTCTCCCCTCCTCCATTGGTTTCGTTATGAATGATGGATTGTGCTTGTTGCGTCTTGCCTTAGAGGAAAGCATCACGATCCAATCTGCAACATGAGCACTTCTTTCGCAAAACATCCCTCAGTTTTAAGTGTTACCATATTTTGCTTAAGAAGGGGAACAGGGAGGGACAGAGATCATAATCGTTTCATCGAAGGTGTGTTTTTAAATAACACAGAGCGCTGTCGGCTGCAGCTTCCATTCCAGTCCCAACGAGAGGCTGTGAAGAGCAGAAGAGCTGCTGTTCCAAAGCTGCTACATCTCACTGCTAACTCTTTATGACTTGTTTTATGGAAATAACCTTGCTGATTACATGCTGGCTAATACCACGAGCATCAAGAGATTATTGGCTCCAGCTCCTACCGGTATTGGCTGCCTCGCTTGGATTCTAAGGAGGCTGGAGATGGAGGAGATGGAGATATTGTTTATTCAGGGAAAGTAAACAACAACATTGTTCAGAGAGATGAGCTGACAATTAGACCTGACAACATGAGATAAAAGGAATGACAGTGCTGAGGTTTTTCTGCACTTCCCCATCCCATATTCCTTCTCAAATATGCTAAATAACTCTAGAAAAACCCAACGTGAGAGCATCAAAGCCACAAAGGAAGAATAGAATAAGAATCAGATAAATAAACAGGGGGCGCTTATGAAAGAGGGACAGATAGGGAGACAGAAACAGAAAGAAGAACAGTCAAAACAAGAAAAGTGAAGGAAAGTTGAGCTTGAGGCTGAGAGGTTTAGAGTGGTGATCATGGAGTGACAGTGTCGGCATGCTCTCTGATGGCTCCCAGGTAATTACAAGGCAAGGTGATCCTGGGAAGCCTGGGGCATGTTACGCATGCATCACAGCTCTCGGCCACATGTATGCATGTGGGTTTGCACGTTTGAGGACACCCTCCCCAATTGAAGGTCATACAAGAAATTAGCACCGGCTAAACACATTACCCGCCACGCATAAATAACTATCACACACACTTTCAATTTACACTTAACTGCCTTTATTCTACATGTTCAGGTATGAGTGTGCGTGTGTTAGATTGACTGATAATGTTTTCATAATTCACGTCAGGCCTAAAAAAGAAACCAATTATGAAGGCTTATAATTCAACCATGCAAACTGTGATACATTTACAATGAAAATGAACAAAGTATTAGTGTGTTTCAACTCGGAGTCCTACCCCCAGGCCTCCTCAGCAATGACCCAGTAAGTATTTTGTGTAACTTAAGTATTAAAATGCAGGCCAGTAACTGCCAGATAAGCATCCAGCCAGTTCAGTCAATGGAGCATGCCATTCTTACCAAATAATCATTAGAAACTGGCAACCTGCAAGGAAGCTAAATGGTGCTGAGCCACGGGTTTAGACAGGGGAAAGAGGAGGGGGTAAGAGGAGGAGGTGGAGGTGGTAAGGAGAGGAACACATTTAGGGGCAGAAAAGAGAAAGAAGAAGCAAAAACATAGTGGGGCATAAGAAGAGCAAAAAAAAAAACAGACAATATGAAAGGAAAAAAATATGAGGCAAAACATGCACACTAGAGTAAATAAAGAAGTCACACTGAGTTATGTTGCATTTTCTACTCTAAAAACGAACATACCATTAGTAGTCCCCTGTTCTCTCCATCTTCCTCTTTTTCTTTCTTTTCCTTTATAGACTGTGGATCTGAGTCTGACACTGTGGTCCAAACCAACACTTTCACAGCTACCAAATGATATAAACAGATTTCATGTGCTGTGGCTGGAGCCTCACTAAAACAGGGTTCAGGAGGGTTCGACTTCTATGAGTGTGTGTGTAAGATAAAGTGGAAGGCAGAGTGCAGTGCCAGCACTAACACCGGAGCCCCAGCCAGGATGAAAGGAGCTGTCACGGCGGCTCACGGAGGAAAAGAGGAAAAATCCATCCATCTACACTCCTCTCCACTGCATTTATCATCTGCCTCTGTTATGGTTCTGCTTCTGAATCCATATGGGTTGTATAAAAAAGGCAACCACTACTTTTCACACCCAGAGTGGTGCAGAATTTTTTTTTTTTTTTTTGCTTTACTGGTAGTGGTGTGTGTGTTTTTTTTAGTAAAAAAATAAAATCACTATTCAAAATGTAAGTTACAGTAAATGTACCATGGTAAAACTATTAAAAATATTCCCAGAACAAATAAGGTCAATTAAATGTGCCTGAGTGGAGCTAAACCCATAATGACTTGTGTATCCTGAAATACTTTGCTTTAGTGATCAGTATCAAAAGAGGGTTGAGTGAAAGACTTTCTTTCATTGCTCAGGCTAAGGTTGCTGGGCTTGGATGAAGTACGAGCATGTGTGTGTGTGTGTGTGTGTGTGTGTGTGTGTATGCATTTGGAGTACATTGTGACAGCTCAGTGATCAAAACCCTGCGATGGGAAGAGAGCAGGTATCAGACTAGTGGAGGAGATGGGGGTCTCAGGTAGCAACTGCTGTCAATCTCCGTCTCCTCCTTGTAAGTGTGTGCGGGTGAACGGACCTGCGTGCTCTTCTGTTTGCTATACATGCACACACTCCTGCGAGCACAGTCCGTTTGCTCTTTCATGTGTGATCTCTGCACGTTCCATCAACAAACTGCAACTTCTGGCCTCAAAACAGGTCCATGTCTGTGTGCTCAACTGTCCGAGGGGCGGCACTCAGAAAACACAGGTAAACATAGTTAAGAGATGTATGCTGCCTTAGTACTGCACATGCTGTCTGTGTACTACACGGCATCTTTTTTTTTTTTTTTTTTCCCCACAGTGCACTTTGAAGAGTGCCTCCATGTTTGGACTTCTATTGGAAAATGGATGAACACTGAAAATGTAATGTTGACACTGTTGAAAATATGCTGAAGATCTCCTAACCCTAACCATATTTACACTGTTAGACACCAAAGTTCTCAGACTGAATCTGAGCAGTGTAGTTTGTCTGGCTGCCTTTACACACGATTTCCCTGCTTATCTTGTACTCAATCAGGGGTTTCTTCTCTAGACTGTGAAATACATTTGTGGTACTGCTCTTTTTTTAGTCTTCTTACATGTACCTTACAGAAATTATTGTGGTTTGTTGTGGATCTTACATTTTACATCTTAGAACCAAACCACTCACATAATGTCAAAGTTGCTCTTTTTCTTGGGGGAAGCTTCTTAACTTAGCCACAACTTGCTTTCATATTTCAGCCAAGCTTCTTGCTTCTTGCTTCTTGCTTCTTGCTTCTTGCTTCTTGCTGCTGCTGCTGCTGCTGCTGCTGCTGCTGCTGCTGCTGCTGCTGCTGCTGCTGCTGCTGCTGCTGCTGCTTCACTTTATTAATTTAGAACATCTGTCAGTATCAGTCTGTCATAATAGATTTTTCTTCACAAAAGTGAAGCTTTTATAAAGTGAAGATTTTATAAAAGGTATGAAGGTCAAATGGCTTTTTCTATTGTGGTCCCACAGGTGAAAACTGTCTCTAAGCCTAAGGTCTTAAGAGTCTTCAGGATGAAAACAAAGCTGTAACACCAAATGGTGAACCAGTTTCAAAATCTGTCCAGGCAGGTTACCACTGACCTACTGACCTACAGTTTACTTTACCCGCATACAAGTGAGTAAGGTAACACTTGACTTGAGACTCACACATCCAGTGGCCGGGATCTCTGCAGCTAGAGGGACTCTGCCACCTTCCTGTCTGGTCTGTCCTCACATGAAGTCATTCACCTGAAAACACAAAACTTATGGTTTCATACAAAACTCTTAAGGAATACTAAACTTGTACAGTATCAAACAGATGTTAACACTACAGCACACTAAGAAAGGCCACTCTTGCTTTAATTTAAGCAAAACTGTTTAGTAATTAGATACTGCCAAATATTCTATTATTATTATTGAGGATACTCTGTTAACCACTGAGAGAAACTCATTTCTGTGTCTAGTTTCACATAGGATAAAATCCACGCAAGGGAAGAGTAATATAAGAAATCCACGGACCTGCATCATGAATGTGCATGCATGTGTGTGAGTACTTTCTAACGCAGTGACTTACTGTGAGCTTTATGGCTTTCTCGGGTGCCACACCCAGTAGCTGTGGTACCAGACCTATCATTAGGAAAACGACAAGATCATTAGAACAAAAAAGTGTGCTGTGGTACCCCTACTCACACACACATACATGCATAAACCACTTCCACACACTCCACATTAAGCGTGGCTTCCTGATATATGCGGCCGACCCTGAAAGAACCCCCAAATCCCAAAGAGATCTATTGATGTGGAGTGTGGGGACATCAGAGTAGCAACAAAAGAGGGAAATAGAGAGATGAAGAAGAGGTAAAGAGATGATGAAGAGAGAGAAACAGCTTCCCAGAATAGGAAAAAAGGGCAGAATATAAAAGAAACCAACCAAAAGTTTATGCAGACCTCAATTACTACCCAGAGTTGGATAAAAATAAACAAAATAATCACAACAGAGCACAATGACAGTTGGCCTTCTGCCCAGGCGTGAGGCAAGAAGCGCGCACACATAAGCACACACAGATACTCACGTGTTACATTTTTCAATGCTTACATCCATTCTTCAACACTGAATGTGTTAAAACACAAAATGGGAATATATAATAATCTGTACTGATTTATTCTGGTAAAATAAATCAATAAAAAGAATGATCTCATCATCAACTCCAGAAGTAAGTTGTATTTTTTTTTTTTTTTTTTTTCCACTGCAGATTCTTCATTTGACACTTTGGCACTTTCAACTTCTCTTACATAACTACAGTTTGACTGTCAGGAAACCCGTCTGGCCATCTTTCTGGAGCCAGTCCTGTCTGTCCCTCTGTCTATGAAGCCATTCCACCCTTGATGGCCTTTGTGCTTCCCACAGAATTTGATGCATTCAAGTTTCCTCTTGGGAGCCCAGTGCTGTCAATCAAAAGGGCCTGCCACCATTCCTGAGGACCATTTCTAAAACTCTTTTTAACCCAACCTCAACAATACCCAAACAGACACACTAAGTCCAGTCTCTGTAGGCTGAGCAGGTAGTCATTAGGGATGTCTGGTACAATATGTGCATACCTACATGCCCAGGTGTGTATGTATGTCAGTATTCCTACATACCAGTGAATCTGTTCAGTGCTGGTGTATATGTTTGTGTGTAGGTCTAGATGTGCAACATGACCACATCATGGCACAGGTCTTATAATATGTGGCCTAGCGTCTGGTGTTCATTGTCCTATTCTGAAAGTCCCCAGCCTGTTGATAATCACTTCAAAGAGACAGGTCAAGAGAGAGGTGAACTCGCACCGCCCTCCTGCCCAACCTACACCTCTCCTCTCCTCTCCTCTCGTCTCTGCTCACGTCACTTCTTTTTATTGTCCCTGCTATTTACTTACTCCTTTCTTCTTTCTTTCTTTTGTGTAATCTCAGCTCTGGATTTTCCAAAATCTGGATTTGTCATTCTGTAAATTGCTTTTGATGAACGTTGCTTTTAAATACAAATTTGGAGATTTACTTTAGCCTTCTTTTTTTTTTTTTTTTTTTAGCTACCATGATCAGAGAAATACTGTTGTTGGAGTGTTGTTCACATGCTGAGATAATGATGTGGAAAGTACAATAATAGTGATGCATTTAAAAAGAACATATAATATACATTACAAGTATAAGCAGCTGTATTTGCTTCACTGCATGAAAAATGCTGAAAGGAGTTCTCTAAGTTGGTATGAAAGGTAAACGTAGAAACTGTGGTGGATTAGTAGAAATAACTGTATGTCGGTATTTTACAGTTCTGCCTGAAAACCAATGAAAGTATGACTGTATATGAACCACCTTCTTGAAGCAGTCAAATATATTAATATTGCTAATATTGCTGTTATGTGTCATATAATTAGGCTGCTCAGAATAAAAACGTAAATACAGGAGGGATCAGTTAAACCTGATCGGTCCGAAGGTATGAGAGTGGTACTGATGCTCTAATCTAATTTACAGTAATTCACCAGCATCTAAATCCCAAACCCTTATATCAATATCTTTCCTACCAACTAAAGTGGTATAATAATGCTACAATATCATCATTGCCACAAGTTACTGAAATACAAAGTCGACACACTAAATCTGCACCATACACTTTCTAAATTAATTCAATTATTCATTGAATTAATGGATTCGGTGTTCAAATGCTTTCTTTTTTAAGGACGTGTTACTGTTAGCAAATGATAAAGCCTTTAGATAAGTGGTCAATACTTTACCCTTAGAAAACCTACTGATATAAATGAGGAGTAAAGAAAAGATTTTTTAAAATTTATTTTCTTGTAGAACTACACTGCTACCGACTTGTTACCTTACCTTCATTTAAAATATACAAACTATAAGTAATTACCTGCATGCAGTGCAACCACAAATGTAGATTCAATGGCGTGCTGGCCAATTCCCAAAATAAAGAGCTGTAATTATAAACTATGTACCCTGATTACAGCTGAGGTACTTTCTGGAAATACATTTTCTTGATTAGATGTTTAAATATATTTTTTCCATGATGTGAGCCATGCAAACAAAATGCACTTTTGTCATATTAGGATGTTAGAGCAAAGCCCTTTATACACTGCCTGGCACTGCCAAGACAGGATTATGGCAACATTTTGCCTCCATACACTTCTGTGGAAAAAGGTAAAACCATGGGATGTGCAGCCAAAGGGACTGTGGCAAAAGCACATCAAAAGCTGTTGTCCTGAAAAAAACAAAATGCTTTGTCTTTCTGACGCTCTATTTCACGTCACACTGGACATCACATTAAAGGTCACGACTCTGCTATTGGGATGCTGGTAGCTGTCTAAACACTGGGGTGACATTTAGAGTTTTTTTTTTTTTTTTGCTTTAATAAACTTAACGGTTGATGTCAATACCATCTCTATCTAAAACACAGAAAACCATTTGGATGAAATCAATAAATAAATGTTTTTCTGTGTTTTGGGTGACACACTCCTTTAAAAGGAAGAAGACACAGCAAAGGAAGAGGAAGTCTGTGGAAGTATTGTTTAAAAAGTCATCAAAGTGTTTTGAGTCACAATGTCTTTGGCCCATCTGAAGGCCACAAACAGAAAGAGCGGACCCGAGGCGACAGACTTAATTAGAGAGAGACAGAGACAGAAGAAGAGATGGCAGACCTGTACCTCCTTATTAAGCTGTCTCCTTTGGGATAGAAGGAGGAGGAGAAAGAATGAAGGAAGGGAGGAGGAGTAGGAAAACAGTGGGGAGTCTGGAGCCAAACACAAGGCCTAGGCACCACCCTGCACCCCCCACCTTCATCATCTCTCTTCTGATCACTCACACAGGTACAAAAGAATCCACACAAGAGGTTTTTCCCATGGCACGCAAAGAGGCGAGGGACAGCACAGAGTGAGAGAGGGATGGTAGAGCAAGGGAAGGAGATCGAGCGAGAACAAGAAAGAGAGGGAGCACTTCTCTTTAAGCAGGGGAGCGACCGTTGCTCTTGTAAGCAAGGTACAGGGCAATAGAGGGGCCATTGTCCTCTCTCTCTCACCCTTTTCTTATGAGGACAGCAGAGGGCGGGGGGCAGGTATGAAGGCAAGCGGGTAAGTAGGGTGGGTGCGTGTGTGGTGGAGTGAAGGTATGCAGGAAGCCAATGGGGCGTGACTCTTACCCCCAGCCACTGAGCCAAGGGTGAACCTGTAGACCGACTCTGCCAGCTGGACAAGGACAGAGTGAGAGCCGTCACTGCTGCTTGATCAGAGAAAAAAAAACAGAATGAAATTAGTTAAAAAAAAAAATAAAAAATTTACAAAGAATTAAAGAAGACTCAGCAGCTAAAGAGACACATGATATTAGAGAGGCGACCGTTACAGATATTGATTTCTCTATAACAGTCCCTTATATACTTCAGTGCTGCTTCTCATAAAGTGATGCATGCCACACATCTAATTCCACCACCCACCAAGCTAAATAACAGGCTATTAAATCAATCATTTGCCACACCAGCTGTCATGAAGGACACTGGTACACAGGACCGGTCACTGAATAAAATTATGCTGACAAGACCAAGGAGAGGAAAAGTACTAGAATGATGATAATAATAATAATAATGATAATAAATACACTGTAAAAATACACTAGCACATACTATGTAAAGATGTGCAGTAATTGATGATGTACCTGCAACATAATGTTAAGCTAAAATCTCCATGTGAGGCAACTAATGATTATTTTTCTTTACCACTTAATATGTTCTTAACTAATTATTTGCTTATGAAATGTAAGTAAATGTTAAAGTAAAGCTGAAATCAGTCAATGTTTAGGGTTTTTTTTGCTAAAACACATCAAATGATCCTTTTCAAAACTATAAGTGCTTTTCTAGCCTTTCATAATACAATAGGTCATCATGACTTTTGGGTTCAATATAATTCGTATTGTGCCAAATCACAATAAAAATCATCTCACTCACTTTACAATGAACATTAGTCCGAGAGGAAACTGTGTGACTTCATCTGCACCAGTCTATAAGAGTATTTGCCAAATAAACCTGGAATCAAAGTAATCTTAGTGCACCTGTGTCACCACAGCATTAACCACACAGCTAAACCCGCCAACATTCCCCCTCCGCCACCTGAGGTACCTGTTGCATTGTCTGGGCTGCACCAGCACTGGCCTCTTGACCCCAGGGGGGGTGGGGGAGTGGAGTGTGGTAAGTATGTGTGTGTGTGTGTGTGTGTGTGTGTGTGTGTGAACTTCACCCTATTAACTACTTCTGTTGTAGCTCTAAGGTTAAATCAGCCGTCAACAAATATTGGTTTATTTCTACTGTCCAACGCCTCTTTAAATCAAGTGTGTACAAATACAGCCCTAACTGAAGATTGGTCTAACATGCTTGCGAGGACTGCTGTTCTTAGAAGAAACAAAAATGCCATATATTTATCACGGCGTCCGCTTTCGACCTTGACCTTGGTTACATTACATGCACCCAACTACCCCTTTGTCCTCAGTTGAGCGCAGCATTTTTAACTTCTACATCCTGACAACCAATGGAAACTGGCAAGACTAACTGTCAGGGTGTTTGAGGGAGACGTAAGAACAACTTAACAGGGTATAAAGAGAAAAAGGCAAACGGTAAACATATAGGGAAATAAGAGAGGGAGAGAGAAGTAGATCAAAAAAGGAAATGGAGAGAACAAGCAAAAGATGAGAAGTGAATGCTCCAGCTAGCTGGCGGCCAGCCCCTGAGGCCAAACCACAAGGGCCTAAAGTGGCTCATTGTGGTGGGACTGGCGTCTGTGTAGTGCTGGGCCCCTTTGCTTGCTCCCCTTTGGCCCCAGCCTGCTCCAATATGGCCTGGCCAAGCCTTCACTATAGCGCTGGAACCACCAGGCAGCACAACTCTGACCAAAAAGTCAGAAAAAAAAAAAAAACAGTCCTGTGCGCATCTCTCTGACTGTCCGTATGACTTTCTTCTTGGCCTTCATTGAGAAATGGCCCTTAGTTAGTAGCTGTAAAGTTTTTTTTCCCCCCCACATGCATTTGCCACTTGAAGCATGTTTGTCTGTCTTCAGGTCTTGAGGATGGTTCTGCTTGACTTTATTTCCATAGATTTGTGAATTTTGTGTGTATGTTTTTCTAAGACATCAACCACATGTCAGGGAGCGGTCTAGCAGTGTTTTCTCTCATTCCTTTTAAGTTCCAGTCTGTGATGGGGAATTACTTGGACTAAAATTCGGTCTGAACCTTTGTATGAACTTTTGGAAATGAGCTAGTCTGATGAGTATTGGCTGAATGGCAGCTTTGAAACAAACTTTCCACTTTATACCTGCGTTTCCTGTATTTCTTTAAGGTACATTTACTACGAAAACAAGGTCTCTATGAAGTAATTGTGAAATTTATGCCAAAATCCCAAATGAAGATGACGTTTTAGTTTTAAGGATTAATTACCTTAACTATTAATCTCAGTCACCTCTAAACTGACATCTAGCTCTTGAGAATGTATCTAGATGAATCTCGATCAAGAAAAGAGTTGCCAGTGTGGAAAAGGAAACCAAATACATCAACAAGTCTTCATATTCAGTACCTGTCTCTGGACGCCTGCCAAGTAGTAGGGTAAGGCGCCTTCCTCCGAGGGAGTGATCTTCTCAGTGTCCACTAAACCAACACGTCTGGTGAAGAGAAGAATAAAAAGAGTGAGAGGTTTCAAGTAACTTTTAACTGTTGTAAAAACTCTCAGTGGATTATAAGATTTCATCCATGTATCACCAAGTCCATGACCTTTGCAAGCCCAATCTGTCAAGCTGAAGTTACTCAAGGTTTACAGATACTCTGCCATTGTTCCATGTGAAAATATTGTGGCATTCAAAGACGCAGACTTGTGCTTAGCATGATTGCATTAGACAACTGATCTATAAGAACTGACAACTCCCACTCCTTTATCGCTTCATCCAAGTATAACAAAGATATTTAACCTTTGGACAGAAAACTGCTGCCTTTCTGAGACTTTCCATTACATCTCCATGATGGTCCCAGATTTCTGTAGCTGAGGGAAAAACGAAGGCCAAACCCTTCCCCCCCAACCTGAATATTGGGGCTATTATCTCTCGCATCTCCAATCAAGGGGAGTGGAGAGGGCTATTAAAGTATCCCATTGCCCAGAAATAATAATCAGGTGGTGTCTCAGGCCAGGGTTAGAAATTATGAGTGCACTGGTCGGGCCACAAGGCAGACACAAAGGAAGTAGGGGAATGTGAGACATATACAGTTGTTTTGTGACATGTATCATGGGGACTGGAGCTGCCCTTTTTAAAGATAAGTAGGAGTTTTGATTGGTTTTGGACTGGCAGAGGATTCTCTGGCACTGATGTAGTCATGTTTGATACTTTTGATCCGTTGCAGAGATGTTTAAGAAGGAAGAAAGAGCTCAAGTCTCAGGTATGAGCCCTGGGGCTGAATGAGCACTCTGGGGGAGAACTGTGAGAAAAACTTACACAACACAACTCTGTGACTAGCTGCAGAGAAACAATTGACTGAAATATGAATTTGTTTGTGAGAGGATTTCCCTTCATTACCACTGTAATATAGCTAAAAATATGTCAGTGCTCAATGAAAGAGACAAAGGTTATTCACCCCTAGACTAAATACTATACATGACAATTTTCCTAAAATATTGTGACTTTATCAAAATGAAGGTATTAAATCAAAACAGACGGTTTTGGGTGCTTTTTTTTTCATTATTGAGATTTCAGGGCTGTTTTTTGCCCGTGCATGTTTCTATGTCCGTCTTACCCCCAGGGCTCCGACATGTCAATGAGGTGAAAGAGGATGTTGACCTCCATGGGTGTCACCTGACCAAACCTCTAAGCTGCCACAATAAACACCACTATGAAAAAAAAAAAAAGATTTTAAAGTAGTTTTTACTATAATGACAAGAAACAATAAGTACTATGCCTTAAGATAGATAGCAACATTTGTAGACATGCATCTCTGATTTAAAAACATAGAAACACAATATTACTGTATATAACATTCGCCACAGGCTAAAAATATTTTATATCCTATTTTTCCATTTACCAGTGCCTTTGTGTGTCCTGGTCATTGTGGTCACAAACTAAAGAGTCAAAACATTTTTCTCTCCAGCCACATCCTCTAGCTCAGTCTGGGGGATCCTGAGATTTTTGGAGGCCAAATGACATATAAATAATTGTATGTATTACTTGATGCCTGAACCATCTCAACTGCTTTAATTACTGCCACAGGACCAACTCAGCCCATGCCAGACTTTTGCATTTTGCACAATGTCATGCACTAAAAAGCAAGTCCTAGAAACACTTTAACTTTTCAACTCTAACTTCAAACAGCAACTCTCTTTTAACCTGCCTTAGAACCGTTGGCTGCAAACTGCTCCGGCACATGCTAGAGATGGCCTCTGTTTAAAATGCCAGTGGCTGTTTAAAATGTTAGTGCTTTACGGTGGATTTGTTCTCCAAGTTCAGCCACTGACATATTTCCCTCTGTGACCTGGCTGAAATGTGCACCTGAGGAGTGTCAAAGCATGTCAAATTCATCTTAAGAAAACAGAAAGGAAAATACGGCCAAGGAGAGTTATGGACTTTAAGAGGTTTTTTTTAATGCAGTTTTAGTATTTTGTAACTTAAGGCCTGGTCTATTGTTGGTAGAATAAAGAACAGGTTGACTGTAGGTTGGCTTACAGTGGAGGAGTCAGCATTGTTTGACCTGCTTTATTCGAGAGCAGCAGGCTGGGGTTGTGACAAAGTCGTCCTACACTAAAGACATTCACTCCACTGCGGCTCAGTTTTACCCCTGAGGCATACTCCTTCTCTCTCTCTCTCACAGTACATACATATACATATATATATATATATATATATATATATATATATATGCTGATAACCTGTCCATTTGCAATGTGTAGTCACCACATGCATGCACATATACACACAACTACAAATTTTATATTTACTTGCCTCCTTGTAAAGTGATCTAATCATTATTCTATTAAAATAAGCGAAACACAACTATCTTGTCCACACAAAGTCACCTTGCAGAGTATAAACTATAATCTCACATTTTTAAACTGACAGACGATGACAAAAAGACCAAGGTGAAAGCTGATGTGGTGCTGATGTTTTCCAGATACTGCACTTTGCTAACAGAATCAGCATGCTAACAATGTCAACAGGGATAATGTTTACCATTGTCACCAACATGGTTTATTTAGTATGTTCGCATTTTCACATTTGCTATTCAGCTCTAAAGATGAAGTATTGGTGAGTTGGATGGGAATTTTGTGGGAAATCTGTAAAGAATCTAAAACATTTAACAAACTAAAAATTCAGACTGATGAAAAGTTGTGGGAGCACCAGGGTCTGTTCAACTGATCCTGATGGGAACATTAATATTTGCACCAAATTTCAAAGCAGTCCATCCAATAGAATTTGACTGAAAAACTGAAATGTCACATCTTTTTAAATTTCACGGTTGTACTAGAAAACCAATTCACGGTGTCACCAGTATGATCCAGTTTTATCAACAATAGCTGTACAAAATTTCATTCCAACAGTTACTGAGACATTTAAGTCTGCACCAAAGTGGTGAACCCCATAGTGAATATACACTTCTTCAGCACACACACCTGATTTTAACCTGCTGACAAAGATGCACAGTCATGATTTGCCTTGTGGTGGTAAAGTGCTGGCTCAATAAAACATGTTCTGCAAAAGTCTCCTGTACACATATACACAGAAACACACACGTGTGCACTCACTTCTGCGTAGGTGTTATGCACTGTAATGAAGTCCCAACGGCAAAACGGTGGCCTTGCTGCACATACGGAATCAATCAGGATTATTACACATTTGTGCATGCTTGGCTCTGTTAATGCATTTTAGTGCTTGTGTGTTAGTGAAAAGTCAGTTACAAAACACACACACACACTTGATATGCGCGGGTGTGTGAACAGTATGTGTTTGTGAACCAGCTAGTAGTACACAGAGTGGAGTCCAGTCCCCAAGGAGTCCTTAATGACTCAGGGAGTGGAGGGTGGTAGCTGTGGAGGTCTGGCTGGCTATGGGCCATAGCGGGTCAGGCCAAGCCCAGACTTGGTGTACCCATGGTGGGAACAGCCTTGGGACTGTACAGGCTCTTGGTCTGGGTTGGGTATGGTCCACACCCCTGATAAGGCTTCAGATAGCATCATAAGGTCCTGGCCCTGGGCCATGTGGAAAGAGGTCAGAATTGTTTCTTAAAGACAACCAGAGCAGGAGAGAGGGAGTTGGGAAAAAAGAGACAGAGAAAGCCAACTAGGCTTCCTGCCAAGAATTGAGGAGAGGAATGAGAGACAGCAAGTGGGGCAAGCAAGTGAGAGAGATAAGGATTTTTTAAAACTATTTATGGGAGACAGAGACACAGAGAACATATCCAAAAAAGATAAACCCTGCTGGATCAATACAAACCAAATTTTCCCTTCATGTAACTTTCCATCTTTGCAATTAGTTTTCCAAAAAGAGTTGTACGTACTGAAGGTTCGCTTGATGTACAAGGTTTGACAGCAAATCACAGCCTCAAAAGTGGGCACATAATTAAAAAAAAAAAAAAAAATCAAGCTTTCCTCTTGAAGAACTAAAAATCTCATTATCTACCAAAAACATCCCAGGACAAATAAAGTGGTCCTTAGTTCATTGCCAGGATGTCTAACAGACAGGACAGGCACCATCAGGGATAGTGGGTATGCAGTACGTGTGCTGGGTTAGATCCAGCATGCCCATTTAAATGCCACCGGGAAGGAAGAAAACCAAACAAAAACAAGTTTCCACCCTCCTTTCATCACACAAAAAAATAAATACATTATTTGGAAAAACATTCAATATTGCCTTCAGGCCTGAACTGTATTAGTTTGTGCACGTGAGCACACAAATACACATGCGAGGAGAGAACACCCCTACGTGTAGGTGCATATCGTTTTTTTACTTTATTTTTTTGGTGCCTGTGTTAATGTGTGTGTTTTTTTGTGCGTCTGTGTGTTTTTCCTACCCAGGTACCTTTGGTGACTTCCACATCTTGACGGTAGCCAGCCAGACTACTGCAGATCTTTCTGATCAGAGTAGCGAGTTGAAGCCACTGAAGTAGGAGAAGCTAACCTGATGAGATACGCTCCCACCCACAACCTGGGCAAGGAAGAAGAGGAGGAATTCAACAGGAACCCAAACACATACACAACCACAAAGTGAAAAAATGTTTCTGGGATGTGCCTCGATATTATGATCATAGCATAAGAACTAAAACATCACACATAATGAGAAAATCTTGACAAACACTTGTGGTTAATCAGAAACATTTCCTCTTCACCATTGCTTTACCTGTTTCAATAGCTACTTTTTCCATCACGTGACAACCACTCTCAGAGCTTAATTAACTTTCTTTATGAGGTGGAGGAAGTTATAAAAGAACAGAAAATAGAAAAAAGGTAAATGTACTCATGGGGGCATTCCTGACTGCCCACAAACTTTTTTTTTTTTTTTTTAACATAACCCAGGATCCCATCTTTATCAAATCAGGCTGTCAAACTATCAGAGGCACAGGGCTGAATGTTGTTTGTTTATAAAGTGTGTATAAAGTGCGGCACATTCCCTGAATGTTGTTGCCTGTTTTAGGTAGCAAAGGGAACAGGAAAATTTTGAGCTTCCTTTCACTAGATGGCACTGTTTGCTTTACAGACACATGCAGGAAGGGCGCTTGCAGCTTTTTGTGTTTGCAACAAGAGAGAGAAGCTCTGGGTTGGATGAAACTGCCCTAACAGAGAGACACTTTTGTATCTGTTCATATCTATGAGCCCATAAACACGGATCTTCCCAGGACATCCAGTCTTTCACAGAGGGCAGAGAAGGAAAAATATTTGGGGGAAAAAGAGTGTGGCCCTGATCATTTACCATGTTTGGTGAGTGAATTAAAGGTTGCTGTTTCACTGTTTCTGTTCTGCCATAATATCTTCTTTAATGTTTCTGTAGTCTTTATAAGGGTCTTGATATCAGTGTGTGTGTGTGTGTGTGTGTGTGTGTGTGTGTGTGTGTGTATATGGGAGAGTTTACTAACAGCACACCAAGATGTCTGGTCACTGAGGTAAACACAGCAGAGAAAATGACAGAGTCTACAAGGTGTTTATGAAATGGGGCAAGACATGGACAGAGACACAAGAAGTGCACACGCGCAACAAAAACACTAACGCACTTGAAGAGAAGAAAACACAAAAAAGACAAACATCTCAGAATTCAAAACAAATAAGACACACACACACACACACACACACACACACACACACACAGCTGCTCACACACAAACACAGGCAGAAATGATGGACTGTAAAGCTCCAGTCTCCATCTATCTCTGTCTCTCTTCCCATTCAGCTGGCCTGCTTGGCTTTGACACTGCCAGAGAGGTTAGACTTAATGACATGTTGGGAAAGAGACAGAGAGACACGGGGGAGGGAGAGAAGGAAAGAGGGGTGGTTGAGAGAAAGAGAGAGAGAAAGAAAATGAAGGGATGACAAGAGAGGACAGATGAGAGGTGACAGAAAAGGTAAAGAGGAAGAAGAAGAAATGAGAGATAGACAGCTGGAGAGGAAGAGAAAGCCACGGTGTTTGGTTGTGGAAAGAGAGAAAGAAGCAAACACAGGGAAGAGAAAAAAAAAACAAAACAAAAAGAAGTAGTGACATATAAGAAAACAGTTCTGTCTTTACCTCTTGGCATCTGATTTTAGCAACCAAATTTGTAGTAGATGTTTCTTATAAGCTTTATATACAGAGGCATTCCTTACACAGCAACACAGAGTGCATTACCCAAAGAGTTTGTTAAATACATATATAGTTATATCAATACTGTTAGTGTGATGAATACAGATGTGCAGTCACCATTATTATGGCCAAAGAGCAGCTAAAATGTTAGACAGCAACACTGTACAGTAGTGTGACCAACAAATGTATCTATTTTAGTGCTGTTGTTTAAAAAAAACGTTAACAAATAATGACAAAGTATCTCAGTGGTACACAACAGTGACCAAACTCACTATTTTTAAAGTTGGTTCTGTGGATGACAGTAAAACAGATGAGTAAACCGCAGAGCCAAACAAAAACCCCACCGCCACGAGGCATTCCTCCACGAAGGGTGTGAGCTCGTGCGGCCGGATGATGACCATGATGTCCCTAAAGTCCAGGTCTGAGACGGAGCCGCTGTGGGCTCGGTCCTGCTGGATTAACGCTTGCTGCGCATGTTTCAGCTGCGCCTCCTGTGAAAGTGAGTGCAGGGAAGAAAGGAGGGAGGCCTAGCTGTTAGTTCATACAATAAATTCATATTTACTGTACAGATTTGTTGTGGTACGCCTTTTTTTCATGTCTTAATAAATCAAAATCCACATTTACTCTCACACATAAAACACATATGCCTAAAAACACAACATTTACTTTTATGTGCCCCCTTGTGCTGTAGCCCCCTCTCAGTTACAGGGAGACAGCGTTTGGCCAGGCTTCTTCCTTGTCCTTCTCCCAACAGCGACATGCCTACTGTGAGGCGTCCCTTGGGCTTTTCACACCCTCCCCAAATCCCCATTAAAGCCACTTGAGGGGGAAACATACAAACACACGCACACAGAGATTAACGTGCACACACAGGCAAGTCAGCTAATCACCCAACTGCTCACTTTGTCTCTCTTCTTGTACACACATACACACAAAGGTCCACAGGGACAACAGCAGGCAGTGGTGGGGACAAATCCCACAAGGTTTTTGAAATTAGCAACCATTATCAGTGCCTGCAACCACAAGTCTACAGAGAGAGGCTGTAAACAAACCACTGCCACAGACGCTTCCTCTACCTTCCAACAAGACACTCAGTTACAGCTAAAGTCAGGGACATCAAAACAATAATAATCCGCAAAGAGTCATTTTTTAATACAGTCATAAGTGTGGGGACACAAAGCTAAACCTAGTTGGTTTGGCTGTTGACTCACCTGCAGTGTATTATGGCCTTTAGGTCAAAAGAGCCAAAATATAATAACATGGCTATTGTATTTTTATGTAACAGGCTTGTGACCAAAAACAAAGATATTCAAGCTTACAAGTACAAACCACTGTATTAGTTCAACTAAGTATCTGTGTAAAAAGAGTTTTGAGAGCTTTTTTCAATATTCATTTTTCCTTCACACATGTACACCAGAAATGATAAACTGCAGATGAATTGGCAACAGTTCTACTAATTAAATCGTCTTTTCAATTTTTTAAATCAAGACAAAAAAAAATATATTTCAAACTCACTTTAGCAGCTTCTTTTGTTCCTGTGATAGTTAAAAACTTTGGAATTTGAATTGTTGGTTGAACAAAACAAGCAATTAAATCAAAATTGTTAGCACCACTATTTTATATTTCACAAGCAAAATAATTCAGTGATTAACTAAGAAGTATTCACCACAGTACATTACCTTTACATACAGTACCTGTAACCAGACTATAAAATATTTCTCCATTTAAGAAATACAACATATATCTGATTTCTTTTCTTTACACACACAATCCCATCTCTTTCTAATTTCCAATACGTACGCATAGAATAAATCATAATATATCCAAATGTTTTTAACTGTTTCTTTTAAAAAGTACTGAGTCATAGTTTTAGTACAATTATTGTGTTTTTAAGTACAAAATAAAGAATTATCAATGTATTCAAGAAGAATGGACATTCTTTTTCAAACCACACACGTTGAACAAAAAGTACTGTGGGGGGACTGATTAAATCTTGAATAATGCGTGGCATTATTCAATTGTTTGATTCAGATTTTATTGTTATAAATGGAATTCAACAAAGTGGTATTACCACAACACAAAACCCCTATGAGACTATGATTTATTGTTGTGTTGAATTTGAGTGATACTTCACTGACAGCGTAACTGATCGAACTCTAAATTCGCAGCACCCAAGAGAAACGACTGTGGAAGAGTGACATTTACACAAAGCTGAGTGGAGACCGGAGGGGAGTAAGAATAGACATTGCAACAAAAGAGCCAGATTTGCAAAAACACCAAATGTAGCAGTCATGTGTCAATATCACCTATAAGCACAGCAGGGGCTCCACAGAGTGTATAAGTAAGTGGAAAGCAAGGAAACGAAGAGAGAGTGACATGCGTAAACACTTCCAAAGTAAATAAGGTGAGATATTTTGGTGTCAGCATCCTGAGTGTCGTGACTCACTTCTCCGGTCGGTTGCGAGTAGGTCAAAACACTTTGCTGAGAAATAAACTGGAAAGAGGAAAGGGAGGAGGGCAGCTAAATATCTAAAGTCAAAACATAAAGGAAAAGTAAAGAGGTGATTTGTTTTGCATGTATAATTGTGTTTATATGCTAAAGTACAGATAGAGATTTGTCTGTGCATCTGTAAATGAAGAAAAAAAAAAACAAAACATGTTTCTTTGGACAAGTCAAAAGTCTGAAAAGCTGCACACACGCTGCAACAAAACAACTGTGGGCCAAGGGATACAGCAGTTTATAGTTTCAGCCTCTTAAAACCTTAACTTGCTGCAACATGCTGCAATGTTTCAGGGGCATGGTTTTTATTTGGGAGGGGATTCAGGGAGGCAGTAGATATAAAGCTAGGGGCTTAAGCCAACAAGAGACCGCTGAGGCATTTGCAGTCACTCTAATTGTCCTTGGTTGAGAATAAAAACACATTATAAGCCACCTTTGTTTGTTTTCAATTGGCTGGGATTCTTTCACCCTTCTGTGCAAAACTTTAACAATAGCTATGAGTCGAACATGATTGTGTCTCTTTTTCGGTCTCTGCTTCTCATCAGCTAAAACTATTGCAAGGAGAAGATTAAGCACAACTGCCCATTTACATGTGTGCCAGGGAGCCCTCTACAAAGAGATGTTAAGGGCTGCCCACTGATTCTTGGGAGAGGCAAACATATAATTGGGACTTTTAAAATTTGAGCAATGCCAACAATTTATGTTTTTTTTTTTTTGAGTGCTCGGAAAGAAGTGGGACATGTGGTGTCCCCTCCATGTAATTCAAGCTCTTTACTTGCCAACATTTATAATATGGGCTACCATGTGCCACTTCTCTGGACATTGGTAATACCATTGCCAGAGACAACATCATGCTGACAGTGCGAGCTAAGCCTTGGCCAGAATCCACGCGTGAGACAGGAAAAATGCATGTAATTGGTGAGAATCTCTGGCTTCCATCAAGACAGTAATTGGCCAGAGAGAGCCCTTGTGAGAAATATGCGGCGCAAACGTTTTCCCCGATAATCCCATCTTGGGAGCATCTGGCAGTGGCGTGGTTACAATGGCAGAAAAACACAATAAACACATGCATGTATGGCAGGAAGAGGAGGAAATGAAGGATGGGAACATTCTTGGCGGGGAAAAGCTGGTGATAGGGAATTATTAAAATAACTGAAAAATATTCAAAATATGGTACGTGGTTCGGTGTTCACAACTCCGAGTACATTTAAAGTTGCACAGTGTAGTTAAACATACGTGCCTTGTCATTAATCACCAAAGTCGCTGATAACACACTATAGACTGTACTGTCAATACCTGAATTTTACTTATACTTAAGTAGTATAATTGCAGTAAGTAATCACAGTGTTATTAATGTATGTTATTAGTCTTACACACTTTAATAGCGCCAACAAAAACATTAGACCTCTCAAGTTAAAATATTTCAAATAATAATAACAGTGTTTTACAAATGTCAATACACCAGTGAAACAACTGATAAAGTCCAGGTTGGTATGAACAACACTTCATTTAAAGTCTCCATCAAACATCCCTTGGCTCTGTCTACACAGA
Source organism: Mastacembelus armatus (assembly GCF_900324485.2). Classification (NCBI taxonomy): domain Eukaryota; kingdom Metazoa; phylum Chordata; class Actinopteri; order Synbranchiformes; family Mastacembelidae; genus Mastacembelus; species Mastacembelus armatus. Next base: position 9,747,022 of record NC_046643.1, on the reverse strand, counting down.
GAGGCATCCTACAATAACGGTAAATTCATTTTCTTCTGTCATTTATTAAGCCATGAATCAAAAACTCTGAGAAGTGATCAAACACAGGGAGCATAGGGAGGAAATGTGCATTTCATAGCTGAGCAATGAGCGCGACTGGCTGCTAGCCTGCTTCTGTGAGGAGCTGGAAACCACTGAGTGAGTGACTGGGAGGGAACTGGGCACGCTGTCAACGCAAAGTACAGCAACTACTGGCCACAAAGGCACACAGTTGCACTCGTGCACGCAGACACGAGCAAAAACAAGCACACATGAGTACACAAACACCGACATAAACACAGATGCACAAAGCCTGCATTCCGCTGCTCACACATCTGGGAAAGCTGATAAACACACATGCACAGAATCACACATATGTATAGGCACACATACTATATGTTCAAACACATGCACTCAACAGAAGGACACATGCACATATAACAATGTCCCAATATTCATGTGTTGCTGCCCACTGTGTGCAAGCCATCTGGTCTAAGTTAAGTGTAATATAAAAAGCTCATTCAGATACATGTTGAGTGTGGATGCAAACTTGGCGCAGCTAAGGCCCTCTCACCCACCCCCTCTCGCTGCTCAGACTTGATTTAAGTCTAGACATCATATTGGAAAATGGCTCACACGGCACAAATACGCTAGGAATATTCCAGCTATGCTATTTACGGAGGTAGAACTGTGGCTCTACCTGCTTCAAAACTGGTGGAGTGGAGTAAAATGCTGGTTGTACATCAGCTAATGGAAAACAAAAGCAGAAAATATTCCAAATATATAACTTTAGCATTTCATTAATGACTAATCTGGTCAATATGGAGGACTGTGCTTGAGAGGGATAGAAGCAGGGAAAACCAGTGTTCATTTGTATGAGAGCACATTTATCTGACCAAGCTCAGATAAGTATCTAACAATAGAGTTACATGACAAGGCAGCTTAAACAGCCTGCACCAAATTGAGAGACAAAAAGGCACGACAAGATGAAGAGAATGTGATCACATGTCAGAAGAGTGGAAAAAGAAAGGGCACCTGAGAGATGAGGAAAGCAGGTGACTAACATGAAACCTACCAGATAGAAACTGAGTGAACTCTCCACTATCCAAAGAGCAGCTGTATGAACTCACAGTCCCAGTTGAAGGGGATGTGCTGGTGGATGGTGGTCTGGCTGAAGACCTGTTTCACATCCTCTCCAGAGGAGTCAAAAAAGAGACAAGCAGCTGCTTTAATAACCTATGAATCTAATAAGTCCAATGAGTTGCAACCATAAAAGGTGGCAGTGTGAAAATATTTCATTATATTATTTCATACTTCATTTCAAGTCGTGCATTAAAAAAAAGTTTCTTATGTAAATCCATAGAAATAGTATCAGCAAAATGTACATTAAGTATCCAAGATAACTCATTTGTTTTGCAGACTGAAAGAAACAAAAGCCTTGAGATTAAGGTTTTATGTCCCTTGGGTTATTGTTACTTCCAATAATGGAGAAGTAGCTTTTTTTTTTTTTTTTTTAAACCGTTTAACCAAAGTGTTTTTTTAACTGATTAAACGTTTTGTGGTTGAGTAAATGTGTCAAAATTCACCTTAGACATGAGTCTGAATCAGTATTAACAGTAACAGTTTGGTTAAGGGTTTACAGATTACACATTACCTTTAAAGCTAATGCTCTGCAGTAACCATGTATTTCAACATCTCCATCTTCTTCCTGTATGTTTATGTCTTCATAACAAAAAAATACTGTGATTCTTGCAAGTCGCGTCTTAACAAATAGCACGTGTTTCCTATCTTGCGGTTAACATTAGTAGTTATTTGTTTTTAGGGAACAAAAAAATGTCGGTGATTGTTTGTGACAAAACCTCAATCTACAGAACATAATTCTGCTCTGATTGAGACTGAAATCCATCAACTCTAAATCCGTCCTGAATGATACATGGCAGAATTTGTTTGAGCTGTGTAGGTTCTGTATTCTGAAGGAAAGCTTTTTCTTCTTACTTATGTTCTTCTGCCTGAACCCTCTAAGCCTCTACAGCCAGAGGACAGGGGAGACACTGAACATGAGTCCTAAATTACAGCCTTACTAAAGAAACAAAAACAAACCAATAGAGCGACCTGTTTCTTATTACCAAACAAGCCGTGCTGAATGAGCGGAGAAAGGAAAGAAACAATTTTTTTATAAAGACAGACAGCGAGCGAAAGAGAGAGAGAGGGAAAGGTGATATTTACTTCAGCTGAGCCTCACCTTTAGAAAGAAGACAACTTGTGCATTGTTTTTTTTGTTTTTAACTCTTTAAATGAGGCAATAAATATACAGCCTTTAACTTCTAAAAAAGAGAGCCCTCTACAACCTGGCGTTTATATTATCAGCTTTTATAGACATGTCAACACTCGATCTTCTTTTAGTTTTAATTTTTTTTTTTTTTTGTCTTTCTGGTTGAGACAGAAGTGAATTTCATAAATTGAGTTCTGTTGCAATTTTTTTCAACTCCCCCTTCCAACAAATTATCTATTTTTTTGTGTGTTCAAAATTCAAAACGCACTTAACAGAAATTGCTCAGGCTATTATCAAATAAAATTGGCTTTACAGAAAAATTTAAAAAAAATGAAAGAGTATAGACATTTATTGCATGAGAAAACAAACAGGCCTTTAATGCAACTGAGGGTTTTTAGCAGGTAATAAAGAAGGGAGTTCTTTATTTGGTGGCAGGGTGAGGTTCTTTAATCTAATGAACGGGGGGAAAAAAGGGTGCGGGAGAAAAAGGGAGAATTCTGTAATGTATCACAATAAAGCCGCTTTGACAGGTCTATAATGTCAGTCACAAGTCGTTTGCTTGCGGTAGCCCTAAGCAAGTGGCAGACACTGCAGACAGTGTTTGTGCATGGCATAATGTGCTATGTTTTTCATGCAATTTTCCACTTGTATGTGAGTCTCATAACTCACAGGCATTGGGATATTCATTAACCTTTGGGAGATGCAAAAAAACAGCAGACCTTTTAATTGCCACCAAGACAACGTCACTCTAATTGATCCTTTTAAATATGAAAATTTACATATGTGCATATATAATCACCCACAATGATCTTGCACCCTGTCGACAGCAACAATTAAAATGAAATTCACTTACTCTTCCCTGTTTGCGAGCGTGATGTGTGCACTGCATTTCAAATCAAGCCTAATGTGCTAACGCCTTGAACACCTACAGAAGGCTGGCATTAGACTTGTTTAAATCAATTAGGCAAATGTGAAATAAGCAACGAGTACAAATGTCTTCCCTTTTCACCTCGGAGCTTCCAGGCATCAGAGTAATGGTGCCAATCATGCATTCACATATATACATACACACACACACACACACACGCACACACACGCAGAGCTAACTACCCCCTCCACCATCTTCATCTTCATCTCCATCCTGTAGTTGCTACCTGCTCTCTCCACCTCCAGGCCTAACCTAATCTTCTTTACACACAAAATATAGGACCTGGTACAGTATTTTTGTTTGTGGATGCTGCCATAACAGAACAGATGAGCAGAGGTCAGACCTCCAAATAAATACAAGAGGATTTTGTATGCAAACTTCTTCAGTGGCACATTTAGGTGGAAAACTGTCAGCGCTCTCTCTGGAAAGGGCTGAAATAATAGATGTTTATCTGTTTATCAATGGAGTTAGATTCATCATCGAATTAAGTGTCAGTTAACACTCCATCTTGATTCATATTTATTAATTAGTATTACCTTTCAGGTCCGTAAAACACATTTACAGTATTTACATAGCTAATAGGTCAGTAAAATGCTACGTACATCTGTGTAAACCTGACTGACTATTTTATCTAATCCAGTCAATCCAAGGCCGAGTTACTCAATACAAGTGATCACTGCTTTATCAAACAGCAGGAAGGCAACCATGAAGAGGGGGTCTGGGCCGCATAGCACTGACTCAAACACAATAAACTCCTGATCAACCTAAAAGGAGAGAGGAAGACAGGTACAACTGTAAAAGGCTGCCATTTGAGTTGGTATATAGACTAAAGCTAACACGTTCACAGTGTGGGGAGGTACACTCAGCTGCACAAGACATCTTTAGAACTGTGAACAATAAGCAAGAGAAAGTGCTTGCAAAGAGGCGGGAGCACTTTGACAGTTACACAGCACAGACTTTATTCCATCAGCTGACATTTTGGCACCGACACGCCTTCTTCAGAGCTTAAAATACAAAGGTCACATCATATATAAATAATAATATAAAATAATCTGTGTCAAAAAGACAATTAGATCCAATTTTTTTTAAATTCATTACCCAATATACATTATGCAACCCATATACCCTTCAGACCTACATTTATAGTGGAAATATGAAGTAAGGTGACTATCCCACTGAGGAACACGGATAAATAAACTGGGGTCCTACTTATCTGCAAGTTCTTTTTCTTGCTTATTGTTTATCATTACTGTGGTACTTGTGGTTCAGGTTCCCTGTATAAATACTTCATCAGCTACAGGAGACACAGAAGTCTTTGACAGTCATTGAGTCATAATAAAGATATAATAAAAACTTAACCTAAGTTACAGGAATAAAAATAAAAAATTAATATTAAATTAATTAAAAACAAGTTATTTTAACACTTCATTAAACTATAAACTCCATTGTAATTAATGCCACACAGGCAAACCAGCACACTTAGACAACCTATCAATCTGCACTACGTGTAATCCAAGCGGCCTTTTATCCAGTAGTCTGTTATTCCATATGTAATGTCATAAACTCATCAAGTGTGACAGCAAGAAAATAAAACATTAAAACGCTCAGTGTGTGTTCCCAGTCTAAGCTGGCAGCTGGTACAGGGAGGGCGAACTTTACACCAAGGAAAAAAAGATTAAATATGAAGTTTTGTATTTTAGTGTGCCATTTTAAACAAGAAGGTTGAAGAGGGGGGAGCTGGGAGCCAGTTAAGGAAATAGAATTAAATTCAATATAAACGTAATGCAATATGAGTTTAATGTGTAAAACTCTAAAGATGCCAAGGTGGAAAAAATTGAAATGGTGAAGTTGATTTGTCTGTATAAAAAACCGAACACAAGGTATGACTTGAAAGTAAGGACTTTCACCATATAAAACTTTCTATCTTCCTAAGTGTTGATGAACACTGTTATGCCTTCTCCCTCTCCATAAATGCCCACATGGATCAACAACTGATTTTTTTTTTTTACATAAACACTGCTATTGTAAACCCACTAAGAGTTCCCTTGGGAGAGTCGAGCTGTGGGGAACTGGACCACAGAATCTAGCCTTTATTTAGGCCCTGGTTCACAGTTGCCACATGTCCATTATGAATTTCACAAATGGATCTGATAATTACAGCAGGGGTCAGGACTAATGAGCAGTCCCCGAGCATTCATCTATTAGACCTATTTCAATTTGGAATAGGGAGTTTTGAGGGGGGGGGGTTACAATGATTATATTTTCCTAGTTGCTCTAATTAATTATGTTACTGTTGAAATGTAGAGGTGTTTGTTTGGACTATTCTGCATGTGGATACTTATATGTATCATTATATGCACCGTATAGATGAAAACACTAGCAGAATGAGCTGTGCACTGACAAAAGTATTAGTTATAAAATAATACCAAAACAAGGGGCATATTCTTACAACTGATAAGCACTAGAGATACTTCACAAAGGATGAAATGCAATATTTAGATTAGTCTTTAAGGCCTTAAAATGTTGCTAAAATGTTTTTCATCCCTTCAAAAAAAAGCAAAGAAGCCAAAACAGTGAAAACAGAGATTCAGATTAGTATCTGCTTTCAATAAAAAATACATACCTATATGATGGCATCTGCATATTTCTAGAGAAGAATGGATGTGAGATTAACAGGAACTATGAGAAATATGGAAAGTAAAAACGAGTTCTCAGCTCTCCCCTGTGGCAAATGAAATCAGCTGTCATTGTTTAAAAGGCAAGACTAATTGTTTTATTAACTAAGCGGGTAGTTCTTAAGAGCAGGGACCTGCTGATAGCAAGTAGGTGGAAGGGGGCACAAAAGCACACTACTGCGATCGTGGATCCACTGTTAAAAACAAAACCAATACCATCACAGCTCACGCTGCTGGAATATTATCAAACTCTCCAATAATGATCATTCCTCTGTGACAGATGTATAGTACACTTTGAAATTATACTTCAGGAGAGGTTAATAAAAGAGTTGAAGCAGCTACAGGCTGCAGTGCAAAGACTCAGAGTACTAGTTCCCCAGTCAGATTTCTTTTTTTCACACACATCAATTTACATGAACGCTGGTTGTCCTGTCTGTGTTTTCCCAGACTTGGATAATAATTATATTAGTGTAACTGAGAGGACTGCTGATCATGGAGGGATTGGACTATGGTTTAGACCGGGGGAGTCCAGACAAGATCCAGGGGGCATCTCCATAACGCACAAAAGAAACATTCCACATACCAGAAAGCAGCTCTGTAGCCAGGGATGAAGTTTATGATGGTTGATTAGCAGCGCCATGACGGCTGCAAAATGATTACCATGAGAGGGGGGAAGCCATCGCTTTTGCTATGCAGACCCAAACCCAACGAGACACTCAATAATCAAATCAACCGACAGCATCTCCCAACCATCAACTGCTATGGCATGTGTCCAAGGTGGCCCAATCCATGTAAGCAGCCCAGGCTGAGCTTCAGAGACAGGGCTAATGTGATACTGTACTATGGCACTGTGTCAACGTACTGTGTATTTACTTCAGTGCAGGATACTAAATGTGCTCATACTAAATGTGCTCATACTAAATGGGCACAGACTTACATCAGATGGGAGATGTAACACACGAGATATAAACAAAGACCCGATCCTAGCACTTGCTTCCATAGATGACAGCTGAATGACGCTTACGTTATGATGCCAATGCAATGCAATTTAAACTCTCTGGTATGCCTGTCCAAAACTCCACCCCATATTGCATACGTTTTTGTTTGTTTTTATCTTGTCTTCGTCACCTGGCTTTCATCTCTGTCTCTTCTCAGCAGGTATCTGAAAACATTCCTCTGAACCGAAAAAACCAGGCTTGGAAACATTGTTTACAGGTAACATAAATGCAAGGTGTTGGTTTGGTGCAGCCCAGGGAAAGACAGCTCTCCTTCACTGATAGTAGTGTGAGAGAGAGGGGCCTGGAGGGGCTTCAATAATCCCCTGTCCCTGGCATCCTGGCATTGTTACTGACAGCCTTCCACCCACCTAGAGTGTGCTTGCACACAGACACACACACACAGACACACCCCGAAACCACATAAACACACACCCGGGTGAGTGCTAGCTGCCAGTTATCTGTTTGGTTTGTACGAGTGGACACCCACCAGTCCAAGTCCAGAATGCCCACAGCAGCTGGCAGACTGCTATTTTCTCAGCAAGATCCCTTAACAAAGTTTTTTTTTTTTTCTTTTTTTAAACCTCTAAGAGTCGATGCGGGAAGTAAGTTTTTTCACACTTGAACAGATGCTTCTATCAAAATATCAGAGGGAATAAGGCACGGAGAAGCAGAAAGGCAGGGAGTTCGAATGAGCCCAGAGAGGAACGAGTGGATCATAGTGTGTGAGAAAGTGATGATGAGATAGAAAAGAAAAGTCAAAGCCAAAAAACAGAGGACATATATAAGTTGAATGAAAAAGCAAAACCTTTAACACATCTTGTAGTTCGATATGTCAGTGTGCACATACACCAAATATCTGATCTCTTGAAACTGAGACCCTTTATCCATCCATCTCACCGAGAGCAACAAGAGTAAGAAAAGTGATTTCCACAAAGCACATTGTCAGTATAGCCCCTGATTTACACAGTGGCAGAGGGGGAGGCAGACAAATGAATTTTCACTGTTTACATCCAAACACACACACGCACACACACACACACACACACACTGGCATCCAAGTAAAATGGCTCTCACATAGATACACTCCAACAGAAAGGTAAGCAAGCATGCTGCCTGCCGTCCGACCCCCTGCTAAATCTATTACCCCCAACTCATCTTGTTGAAATGGAGTCCCACCTGACAAAAACAGCAGCAGGCTACACCAGCTTCAAATACACTACTTTCATATATCAGAACGTATTGTTCACAAACATTTCTGCAAACACATTTGCATGAGTTAAGGCGACCTGGATGAAAAATACAGCTACTAAAGTGGATTGTTTTGTCTTGCTTCTCATTCTTTTCATACAGTTTGCATGGCTCAGAGCATTACAAAACACAGTGTTTGTGTTTTCAGCAAACACTGGCAGGGTTTAGGTTGACATATCTATATCAAGCTGTGTTCAAGAGAAACAAGTTTGAGGAATAATCATCTAGACTCTTTGTCTTATCGAGTTATTTATCAAAATCCAGGAGGAAAATAACACATCACAGAGTATGAACGGCATAAGTCCTTTCCAACATCAACTGTAAAAAAAAAAAAAAAAAAAAAAAAATGAATTGCAACTAAATGAAGGCCTAAACATTATTTGGCAGAACAGAGATAAAAAAAGACTTTTTCCTGTTTTGCCCCTGTATCATTTCCATTCCCCTCCACAGAACCAAAATGAGGTTTAGATACAAAGCCTGGGCCATGGGTTCCTAATAGATTTACCCTGATGCCACGGCCACCATTTATCCTGCTCCAAAGCCGCACAATGCAACAGAGTGCTCCTGAATAGCATGGGCAATTACAGTGCATGTGTGCGTTTTTTTTGTCTGTGTGTGTGTGTGTGTGCTGCAGCCACATGCTGGTGCCTTGCGCTGTTTTTTTCCAATTCCAAAAACCCCCACTACTCCATCTCAACATCCTCTGTGCATGCAAGCACACACGCGCACACACACACACAAACACACACCTTAAAGCAGATGTAATAACATGAAACTACACAGCCATGTGCACTTTGCTCTTTGTAGAAGCCCAGGTGGTTACCATGGCAATGTGTTGTTTTTTTTTTTTTTTTTTTTTTTTTTTATCTTTTTTGACTTACCCTAACATTTTATTACCCATCATTATGTATCATTAAATACATACATATTAATGTAAAAAACTGGGGTGATGGGGATGGGGAGGAGTAAGAGTGAAATTGGGGGTGTATTTACAAAGAAGGAAACACCTGAAAGGGGCCTTTGGTGGTTTGATGTCTCTGCTATATTTTCTAATATAATTCAAGTATGAACATACTGCCGTGCATTTTTTACACTAAATAATTCAGTCATAGGTTTGTTTATAAAATGCAAAATAACACTAGAAAAGGAGGCACAAGTGATCAAAGGGATACATAATAGATAGGTGACGGCTTTGATATGAGTATTATCACACTACTAGCTCAGTATTAGCTCACTACTTATTTAAATTAAAGAGATATTTGTGATATACAGACACGTTCAGTCCAACAATTTTACTCTCAGATTAAGCAACTGTAAAAACATCGTGTCTATATTTGCCCTATATCGATCTATACTGTCATGACACATCATATGACTTAAAACGGGAACACTTTCATAAGCATACCCTACAAACTGTGAAGAGTATCTACCAATTTGGTTTTAGTCTTAATTTATGCAAAATGTTGAGTCGCCTAACATTGCAAGTGAAATGTTAGAACACTAACCCAAATCTTTCTCCTGGTCCACGACTCCAGCCAGCAGCTTAGTGGCCTCAGCCAACATCTCGGATGTTTGTTTGGGCATAGAGGAAACTATTCCCGAAGTCGTGCAGTGACACGACATGAAGTACTGGTCATTCTTGTTGATGCTGGCATACTGAAAAGAGAAAAAACAGAAAAACACAGGATTGGATGCTGAGCTTTAGAATTCAGCAAAAAAAAAAAAAAAAGAAAGTAACATAAATCAAATGATGAGTGAAAAGCTTTGAAAAGAGGTAAACACAAAACAGAAAAAAATATATAAGTCAAATCCCACCTTTTCAAAAAAACTGCTTTCAGCTCAGTGGGGGAATGTTTTGTGAATACAACTTTTCTTACACACTGACTGAACACAATGGCTCACTTTGTATTGCTGCTGCATTTATATGACCATCCTGGTGCGTCTTGGTGCATTGTTTTCTGGCTTGTGACCTGTTTAAACAAAACTTTGTTTTGTTGCAACAACTTGTTACAGGTTGGACTGATGGCCGATTCAACCAAGGAGAGATTTTTCTCCTTCTCATTTTGTTTTATATTTGAATTGTTTTAGAGTACACAAAATGATTCAGTAATTTACAAGCAGAAGGGAAAGCAGGGAGACAACACAGCAAACATGTCAAATCGTCTACCCAGGCCCGAGGAAACTTCTGAAGGTAGTTTTTGAGAAGGAAGCCCGGTGACTATAACCGGCCTTTTAGCAGGAATACACCGGTAAACTGGAGGAAATGTCGTCTGGAACTGAGAGGGAGTATCATTATTTCCCTTTGCATCATTGTTCAAACAAAAGCTCACACTGTGTAACTTGGTTACCACTAGCCATGTTAATCAACAAGCTGAGCAGCTACAATAGGGCCCCATGGGCAGCGCATCCTTTTAGCAGGCGGAGCAGCAGCTGGTGCGCACCCCGGACAGGCACCCCACAGGCAGGCGGGGAGCTCCGGGTGACGCACAACCCACAGCCACAGCTGGAAAGAGGAAAAAGTGGTCTGGTAAACTTACTATCTGCTTACCTTTGCTGTTGTCTTGAACATGCTCAAACAGACCCGCCCACTTCCTCCTGCGTGACGACGTTCCCATGAGGATCACGCACCGGTGCGGTTAAAGGTTTAGCTGTGCACGTGGTGCTTTGCACGAGAGGTCAGCTGGTCAGTGGCCTGTGGCTCGTGCCTGTCAAATCCGCTCATTGATCAGTTTGTGTGTGAAAGAGTTTCTGCATCTGACACTGTGATTCGTTTTACTTTGCATCTGATAAATAAAAAAGACTGTGCGTAAAAAGCCAAGACTGTTTGGCAAAGACTTAATCAGCTCCTGTCCCACCAATGAAGATGTGCTGGGATGGATTATTGAATGAGTCTAGAGAACACATGCAGGCCCAGGGGTTAAGGCACCACATAGCCCACAAGCAAAACCTTTTTTGGAAGTGACTTGTTTTAAGCGTTTTTCACTTGACTCAGTCAGAACTATGGATCACTTGTTAAAATGCCTATCCAAAAGCCTGATTCATTTTACTCAAATCTAGTACACATAGACGCTACAGCTAGCCTACATTAAAACTAGCAAAACAATTTAACTGTCAGACAGCAGATAAGTTCTGATTGGAGAAACAGAAACTGCATAAAGGGTTTCCTTCCTATATTGTGCATGGCTGTATATGATTTTCACAGCAGATCCACACTGACAAAGGTGGCTGCAGACCTGTGTGTCAGGGGTTTACAGCTTTGGAGGTTGAGCCAGTTCCATCTACCTTGGAAAATAAGGGTTGCTCTGATATTAAAAGATGAGGCTTTAAAGTATCTGTCCCAGGAGTAGGGTGGCCCTAGGGTGGCAAAAGACAACATTTTGCAAAACACTACAGCAAAAGAGAAAACATGACTTCACAAAACACAGTAGCAAACAGAGGCAGACTGACCATATGTAGAATAAGGAGATTCATAGAATGGACAGTAGTCCAGTGGAGCTGACAGCCACCATGCATCTATTCATCATCTTCTTTTCAGATAGTTACACACTCCAAGCCAACAAAGAGCAACATGTGACAGAACAAATGCATTTGGTCCATACTCCCAAAATAAGCACCCATGGAGAAGTAGCACATGACAGAGCCAGCGAGAGAGTAATAGGCTCATCACAGCTGTGAGTGATCAGCAAATACATGGATAAAAAGTCAACCCAAAGGGTGGAGCCGAGAAGGCCAGGGAGGAAAAGATGAAATTATTGGCGAGTGACGGCTCAAAATGTTCAGCAGCAGCTGGAGTTTTAGTGTAGCCGATGATGTAGCGGTAGAAGTGGGTGAAGGTCCGAGCACCTCTTGTGGTGAGGGACAGGCAGTTGAGCCTGTGGAGGTACATGTTCCAGTCTAAGTGGTGTTAAGTGCTGTATGAAATGAAAGTGGAGGCTATACATGCGGCTCCCTTTCAACCTATTTATTCCCCTACATGCTATTTATGTAAGCCAAAATGAAGCGATCATTATATGAGATTAAGCATCCTGAGAGGTCATCTTACCCAAAAGTGTAACATCACTAAACACTTATCAAGCAATAATTTAACAAAACACAACAGCAAAAGAGAAAACATACATAAATAAAAACTAAATACAAAATTACAGAAATGGTAGGGTCAACAGTTCTTGGACAGAAACCAAATCAATTCAGAGTTTTGTGAAATGTTGTTGTGTTTTGCACCTTAGGGCCACTGTACAGGAGCACATATATTTATAATCTGTCCAAACAGACGGACCACGTCTCATAGACATACTTAGCAGTGCATTTGTTTGGGGCTTTAATTATACCTCCTATAGTGATACTGGGACGTGATGTTCAGTTTTTCAAAGCTGTAATGTTCACTCTGAGCATTACTGCATATTCAACATACTTATCTTTGTGTGGGTTTCTTCTTATATGTGATGAGTCTCTACTGATCTGTAGACATCAGTATAAAAGCCTTGGTTTCTTCCACACACCCCTTCTTCCCTCACAGTAAATGGTTCCTATACTTTATTTCCAGCTTTTCCAGCCCATCTGTTCTTTGTGCTAGGAGGGAAAAAGGTGCAGAGAGAATTTCATGACTACAAAAGCAAAGGTTAACATTACTCACAGCATAAAAACAATTTAAAAGGGAGCAAAAGGGCTCTAATGGCCCGACAGTCTTCAAAGAAAATGTATTTTGCGCTCAAAATAATTCATAGCTTTTTGCTGGTGGCTTTTCAGCTTCCCGGAGACCCAGCATGAACCACTGTATTTTTCCCAGCAGGCTCTCTGGTCCTCGCAAAATGGCCTTCGCCAGGGCATACCTCACATCCCCTCCAAATATTGACAGCACCGAGTCCATCGTTTATTGGAAAAATGGCTGTAAGTAATGTTTTATCAGGCGATGCAATCTTCACACCTGTATTTTCTCCTGTCATATGACAATATTTGACAAGATTAATGATTTGATCCCATGATATTTTATTTCCCATCACTGTCAGTCAGCCAGCAAACAACTCACTTACTTGTGGCATTTAGTGTAGGAAGCATGTAGCAGGATTTGCTTTGCTCTTGCATTATTCATGAACTGCAAAATTTACTTGAGGCATGTAAACTACAATCCCTTGCCGCTCTGACATGAAACTCCTGACTGTTTGCATTTAGAAATAACAGTCTCTCAAATTAGTTTGCTTGACGTGTCTAGAACAGCATTTCAGCCACTATTTATAGCAATGAAATTAACAATGATGTTGTCAGCCGTCACGGCCGTAATAATGATGAACCTTGTCACCTCTGACCTTCCATGGCTTGAGGGGTCTCCTGCCCACGTCTCCCAAAGGTCCACGTGTCCTGACAGTTTGAGCAATGAGTGGCGGGCTGCTGTCTCGATCGGCTGGCTCCTATTTTTAACCCAAACTAAACACATAGCTTTCTAAATAGGCCCAAACTCTAAACAAATGATTAATAGAGCACTTAGGATCTCCCCACTGACCAGTGTGTCCCTATTAACAGCCAATAACGGAGGCCCTCTAGGGTCAGAAGGTTTAAAGACTTTCTAATAAAAGTAACAGAGACATGGGGATGTGTTTTGGAGGAGAAAAAGTTGTGTCTCAGTTTGAAATGCTGACAAGTTAATAATCCCTTCTCAAATGGCCCTACCGCAGTAAAATGGCCAGTTTGTTCTTACTTTTATTGCTATCATCTGTCAGTCACTCTCATCTTTCCTTTTTTTTGCCTCTTCTTAAGTGGACTGAAAGAGCTAAAACAGCTTTAGAATAATGTTCTCGCAGTGGCTTTATTCTCATTCCCCACTCTTTCTTTTCTTTTTTGGTTGAATGTGAATTCTTATTGTATTTTTAGGCAGGAAATGCCTAATGGATTCCCAAAGATGTATTCATGACATGGTAATGAGATTCAAATTTGTAAGACATTTCTGACCTGAAAAAAAGAGGCAATGGCTTTGTCCTGTTTTTCACTACTCGAGAATACTGTTTTTCAGTCACTCTCATTATTCTCAATGTCATTTTAAAATGTATGCAATGGAGACACAAAGCCAAAAAGAGTTAAAATGTGGAAATAACTGAGAATATATTGATCTGTTGCTTACTGTCAAAACACAGGATTGATGGCGAGCGTAGGTCAAAGACAAGCTGTTGTTTTATTGTCTTAAAATGTGGTGGGGGTTTTTTTAGATGTAAAATTTCCTAACTTTTTGAAAATCCGAAAAATGAGTACAATAGCACTGTGTTAACTAGTATGAGTGAAGCTTTGGAAAGTTAACAGGAAACCGAACAACTATTGTTTTACAAAACAACATTTCCTTAACCATTACAATTACACATTTAATTTTATGAAACAAATTGTACCACAAGAGGGCATTATATAAGGAAAACAACCAAAAAGGGAATTGTGATCAAGTGGTCAACATAAATGCCGGGGTGCAGATTCACATAAAGAGTCAGAATTATTTCAATAAATACATTTTGTTTGTTGGTCTGTTCCTTTTATTTCTATTTTGTTCAATTCCAGCTGATGTTCTTATTCAGACCCGTCATGTGTAAGACGTTTAACATCTTGCTCGGTTGGTCACATGGCTGCAGTGGCCACAAACCTGCAACCACTAGATTATAACCACTTTCCTTCCCCTCTAATTAACTGTGTTTCATGTGAGACCCAAGATTGACGCCAAAGTCAATCCAGCAGTGCTCAGCATTTGAAAATGCTCAAACACAGAGGTAAAAATGCTCATTGTGCAATAACAAATCCTTGCAATTTTCACATTTGACAAAGTAGGAATTTGTATAATTTAGCAGTGTCACCAAATCCACACAATAAGAGCTAACGTTTCTCAGAAAGTATTTATTCTGACGTTTTGTGCTTCTTTCTGGTGAACTACCTCTTCCATAAAACGAACATTATTTGTGCATGTTTGACTACGGATTATACACAAAAGTAGAGCTGAGTGGACGCGGCAGTCATTTCATGAAAGCTATTTCAACCTTTTGTTTATCAGTCATATAGGGAGCCTATTAGCAGTCCTCTCTGTATGCATAGTCTCCTCTGCCTGTCTAACAACAAAACAAAGCCTCTTATAATCTACTTTCACTTCTCCAATCAGTTGGTTGTCAAAAACTATCCTTAATCATCATACATAACATGCACTGCATTAAAGTGGCATTCTTGTAAACACCATATCTGTAATAACATGTGACAAGCTGCCTTTGTTTACACCATAATAACTGGGTGTTTGAATAACTTCTCAATGACTTTAAGTAACCAGCCAGACTTACTCTGCTTCCATTCAGCTGTGCAGCCTGATAACCTGGACTGACATTTGGCTTGGAGTGGACTGTGGATTGTACACGGCAGCAGAGCTGAATGGACGTCTCGTGTTGTGTCAAATACAGTACTCAGACATGGGAGTGCCTTTCCCCCACACACATTTCAGATGCAGCGTGCATCCGCTTGTCTCATTATGCAAATGTTGACCTGAGTGTTGATAAACAGGTGAGACGTGTAAAGTTGATATCAGACCCACTGACACACACACACACACACACATACACACATATGCATATACATATTTAGTAAAAGCACCAGCTTTGCTTCTGCACACTCTCCCTCTTGCTGTGAAACTCTCCTAAACCTTAAAGCAGACAGTCTTTGCTGTAGCTTCTGGATGAATCTGTTTAGTATCTTTCAGGTCAGATGAAGTGCTACACTAACCATGCTTAAGGGCATCTGGGATGGGTGGAGCAGGGGAAAAGGGAGTGGATGGGAGCTTTGAGATGGTCCAGACAGGCTAGTGAGCCGGCTCGAGCTCTTCTCTTCCACAACAACAAGGACCCACACTGAAGCAAGCTGAGACCCTGCAACCCGAGAGGGCACAGGGGTCCCTCAGCATGCATGGGCTGGGATAAATGAACCCAGATGCTTCCCGCAAATGTAGAGCTAAGGGAATAAAGGAGGGGGGGGATAGGTGGCAGAAACAGAAAAAGAGGAAGCTTACCTCTTTTTTTCATCTTCATCTGGTTGAAACAGTTGTCTGTCAAATTCCTGCAGTTTCTCATAACCACTGATCACAGAGGCCTCTGTGCAAGAAGCATTGTGGGAAATGATCAGAGGGGCATTTGTCTTTGAAGGAGAATGAGAGCAGCAGCAAATCTTTAAGTCTTTTCCGGTTCCTCTTCCTGTCAAGCTGCCACCTGGATTGTAAAAGTAGGGAGAGAGAGAATCATGGTTGCATTTGTCTAAGTGACCTAATTGATGTTCTCGTTGGCTCAGGAAGTTTTAGAACGTAACATAAATGGTGCGATTAAATATTTTTGGGGGACCCATTTTATAGATGTAGGTTAGCTATTCACTTCAACAGTACACTTGATCCAAGAAGCTACGCTGTCTTGAAAATTAAACTATTGAGAGTTAGATGAGAATATCAATTTTGGCCCACTTTGTGTCTGTATGCTAAAACTTAAGGTACAGCATAGGACATCTAGGGTTCAAAGTTATGAATGGGACTGTGTACAAATATTTCTACATCCATTTTAAGCTGGTTTTCACTTATTTGATACTAACATTTACCATTGATCCACCTGCAAACAGAAACCCTGTCCTCAACCAGAGATGGCTGGTGTAATTAAAAAAAAACAAAAAACACTAGCAACCTAAAAGCATTGGAATGTCGATTATTAACCTTTTTAGCAGCAGTGCCTCAAAGCTTCTTTTCCACTGCAGACTGCAACGATGTGTTTGTCACCAGGGACCTCTGGAGTAACCTGTGTCTCTACCAATCTGCCAGGCCCTCCTGATGCCATCCAGACGCCCCATCCTGAAACACACACCAACCTCTTTGTTTGCTCCACTTGAGGTGTAGTAGCCCTTTTTTCACTGCATTGGACATGCACTAACAGATATACAGATGCACACATGCTTACACCAATTCAAAAGCGCAAGCCACACACTCTCAAACCAAACATAGATGTTTGGATACTGCATACACATATGTGCACACACACCCATGTGGACAAACCACCCCCTGTTTGAGGTAGATGCTCCAATGAGGAATAAATGACAAATTTCCTTTTTCATTTCACTAACTCTTGCCTGTTTTAGCTCACTCCTAACCTGCTTTGCCACGTCAGAAAACCAAGAGTTAAATTAGAAAAGACTAAATTTCCTGAAATGAAATAACTGTCAACTCAACTTTGCTCCATCATCTCAGAAGAGTGCAAGAAAAATAACCCAATCCTTCCATTGTGTTTTTGAGTAATGAACAGCAAACAGAGTTTGAAATATCAAAGGCAACTGTGGTAAGAGGCATTGCTCTCAGATAAATTATGAAAGAAAGTTGAGTTGTTTTAGTCTGTCTTTGATCCTGGAGATTTGTAGCGAGCTGGCAATATGTAGCTCCTGTATATGTCATCGTGACGATTAGGAAGTGCTGACATCTATCTGATTAGGATGACAAAACAGCAAGCACCTGTGTGCGAGTGTGTGTTCATGGTTTGCCGAATGTCATTCACATCTGCTATCCAGTGTGTCCATGTGTTTGCATTAATGTGTTTTCAGTGCATGGGATTTTACTCTTTGTACGTGTGCATTCTTGGACATTTGAGTGTGTTTGGGTGCATGCATTTTGTTCTTCTTCCACATCTGTGTGTGTGTGCATGAGGATGAGAGAGTGCATGCCTGTGTGGTGTGCTGGCTGGCTGTGCTGCCTTGAGGGCAGATAAATGGCTGAGCGTTGTTGTTGTCCAGAGAGCAGACACTCAGACAGCCGCTCACACATGATTAATTGTTTCCTTGTTGGGACTGGGACCAGTTGACTGTGACTGGGCCAAGGCCTCCCACCCAGCCCTTTTCAGCCATGTGTGTGTGAGAGAGAGGGAAAGAGAAAGGGTGTGATGAAAGGAAAAGACAGTAAAAGAGAGAGAGGATTATGTCGTAATTTATAAGTTTGTCACTGCAATTTCTTTTTTCATCTTATGCTATTGTTTCGCACGCCACCACACAGTGAAGTAGTGAGGTCTTTGGTTGAATGTGGTGATTTGAGGGATTGACCTTGTCCTGCATGCAACCTCATATATTTACTTGAATTGGACTGTGCAATGTTGGACTTTTTAAATCGACTACAATTGCTTCCCTCTCACCTGTAGCTGTGATGCAGATTCTGTCCATGCTCTAATTTCTTGATCCAAGTTAAGGAAGCTTGCCTTCAGTCATGGCTGCACACTGATTTCTCATAGGTCAACACGGCTCAGGTTGATCTACAGTGAAAGGGTTTCATGGGAGTGCATGAGTGAGCCTGGTGATTGATTAATCACAATTATCAGAGCTCTGATAATTCACCAGAGATGATAATAACATCAAGTGTGCTTTATTGCTCTGGTGGAAAAGCCTCTCTGGTGTCTAAATTGTTCCCCCCACCCCTGTTAATTTCTCTTCTTTCACTGTCCAGTGCTTTTAAGTGCAGCAGGACAGGTGGATGGCAGATCCTGCGTTCAAATATTGGAGGTTTGGGAGGGGATGAGGGCTAAAAATCAGGAGTAAAAATAGAAAACAAACTCCCTAATTGCCAGGTATCATGGGCATTCGGGAAGGAAACACAGCAGGGGGTGTTGTTGCCACAGACGTCACAGTTAAAAACACGCTGCCATCCTCGCAGGGCCATTCGGCTCGGTTGCACATTGTGGTTTAATGATGGCATGAGGATGACTCACATGCAACACTGATTCACTTTACATTAGACCCTTAATCACAGCAGCTATTATCCCCACTTTGTGTTGGTAAAAGTACTGGACTCCAACAAGACGTGTTAAATAGATGCAAAACATTTACTCAGTCACGGTTAGAAGTTCGAAGACAATTACTCACACTGTGTAACAGACGTAACAGAAGTTGTAAAAACTTAAATGTATAGCTAACATTGACAAAAATAATATATTTTCCCTCATATTTCTTGTCCATTTGAACTAATAAACTGTCTTAATCAAATAAATACAATAAAATATGTGAATTAAAGATCATATAAACACATCAAGCCATGTGAATTTAGCATCAGAAGCTGCAATATTGGCAGTTACAGCTTCTCTAAGAGAGGCCCTACCTTTATCAATACAGTACCACTACTGTTTAGCATTATTTATCTGGTATTACTTTTTATATCAATAATGATCAAATTTACCAATTGTCTTATTTACAACAAACTTAATTATTAAAATTGATGTTCCATTTGCTGCAACAGGTGGATAACTTAGCTTTAACTATTGCTTTCTGACCTGCTAGTTGTGATTAGTTAGTGTGTTTATTTTTGTCTTTTTTCTACTTCTTAGAAATTTATATTGTTTTTCCTCCGAAAATCTACGTATTTCTAATAAATTCTAAAGTCAGACTTTATTCTTTGCTCATTTGTGACCAAATAGCTTTAGCATTGTGAATCAGTGTAAATTGCTTTATTCTCTCTGTGCTTGATTTTTTTTTTGGCTTTGTAAAATTATACATTTAACTGTCAAAAGACCTGTGAGATAGATCATGTCATAAACTGCACAGCTGAAACAAGGCATTCATAATACATCCTGACATGAAACTGAAGTCTTATGTTTTCATAGTGATTCAAGTACCAGGGATAATGTTAAACTGAAACATACCCATCTGTTTCTTTCAGTGTGCCAACATGTCAGATTGGGTTAAAATCCGGACAGGTTTAAGTGACAGTGAGGCAGTGGCGTGATCCCGCACTGTCTGAGAGATCCAGTGTCATGTTCACATGCTCAGATGAGTTTATCCTCATTTTCAGCAGAGCTGTGATGGCACTCATAAAAGCACATAGGGGAGCAAGTATGAAATATAATATTTGACATTAAATCATAGGCAACTACAGGCATGTAGGAATATGCTTATTCATTTTCTGGCAGAGTAAAATGACACACATATCTGTCTGTTGAATATGAAACTACAGGCAGCAGCTGATTAGCAAGGTTTACCACAATGATACTGCTAAATAAGATGTAATACTGTTTAATTCAGACTCCTCATAGTTTTTATACGAGAGTTTGTGCCAGACTTCTTTTTTTTTGCATGATCAGTATCTACACAGAGTTGACTGTAAACTGCTCAGAGCCAAAAATGTGATATAATGTGCCAGTCACAGAACTTTAAACGTACTAGTGGTCAAATGTTGTCAATATTTAAGAAAACTGCAGTTTACAATGTACAATGTGCAATGTACAACTACATTAAAAGTTTAACTTGTAAAATGTAACATTTGCATAGTATTCCTCAAAGGTTTCAACATACTTTCTCATTTAACAGAAGAAGCATGTCCGAACCTCAAACCTTTGCCTCTTACCAAAGGTTTTTTTTTTTCCTTTGAACGCTGTTTGCTGCCCTCATTTCTGTTGTCTAGATGTTTACAGTAACACCTCACATACAAAACAAACATGTAGCAGCAAAGAGCTGGTGTAAGCTGTTGAAGATGAGCGAAACAAGAGCTGTAACATAAAGTAAAAAACAGAGCCAAAGAGGAAAGTAACCTCAATATTGGTCATAGCCACTTCCAAATTTGAGTCTGTAGGAATCTTGATCAAAGATAAATTTGTAATAATGACTATTTTAAAAAGCACTGTAGTGCTGTGTTGACACCCAGACCTGCAACTCAAGCTGTTCCCCTGTTTCCAGTCTGTATGCTAAGCTACCTACTGCTTGTATTTAATGTGTAGATATGAGAGTGGTTTTGTCTAACCACGATCATCAATGCACACTTTCAACATTCTGATCCTCTTTTTGAAGGCGGTGTACTAAATTTTCATGATGTTCTCCTAAGAACATTTATTAGCACAATAAATCTTGTACTCATAACACAGACCAACTAAATATTATCACTTTTTCATTAGAATGGTTCCTTTATCAAGTTTATCTGAGCATGATGAGACACATTTATACACACCTGCAGTGTATTTCCATGTTCTTTGTTAAATTCATATATAGACAGTTGAATCCTGATTGTACTTTGCACGTTATGTTATTGTTAAATTTTAGAATGTATTCTGGGCTTCTTCTGATCCCATGGAGAGAGAAAAAACATTCAAGAGAACACAGGGTCATTTTGATGAGTGAATGGAGCTGAAAAAGTGGTCTGCGGTCAGTCTATACTAGTTAATTGAAGTAGTTACGTTAGAAAAGACTCACTGACACTGATGGCTATCCTATGAGGGACCCTCAGAAGGCCCTCAAGTCTTTTGATAGGGCACTCGCCAACATCCTTTGGGGTTGTTTCACCCCCCACAATAAACAGGCAGCCCTTTGTCACCAGGAGTGGGGGGGTCTGGAGGGTTGCTCCTCGTTATTATTTTCTAAAGTAATTATACCTTATTATCTGTGTTTACTTTAGCGGGGGTGCGAGCGTGCAGGTGTGGGCTATTCGGCAGTGGGTTGGCAGTCTCACTGGTGAACGCACCCCTGAGTGTCTTTTTTTTTTTTTTTTTTTTTAACTCTCTCCCCTCCATCTTGGAGATTTTTGGGGGGTTTAGTAGTAGTATTGTAGCCATGCCGCTAATTTCATCCCAACAAAAGAAACATGCAATTAGGACTATTATAGTAGCAGCTGCATGCTTCCTAGCTGTGCAGAAACAGCTTCGTCCTCTCCCTGGCTTCATGGTAAAGGGATTGGAGAGGGGAGAAGCAGAGAACAGGGTCTGCAGCAGTGAGGAGAGAGCTGGAGTGGACACAGTAGTTTCCAGTGTCTGGAGAAAAGAGAGGAAAATATAGCCTTGGAGACTGGTGTGTTTCTTCAGTGTAGACACAGCAGGGAATCTCGCCCACAGGCTCATAGGCCTTGAGAACAATGGATCTGCCATCTCCCAACATGAAGTGTTATGAAATAGCCCTCGCCACAGCTCCATTGGCTGTTCTCTTGCATGAAGTCGTGGTCTCAGAACTGCGTGGGATGAAGGGAAAATGGTTTGCAAATAAAGAAAATACTTTCTGAAGAATGCGAGCATTGAAAAAAGAAGAATTAATTTAAGGAATTTGCGGCATTTTAGTAGTTTCCCATTTACTCTGATCCAGAATGTATTCTGGAAAAAATATTACAGGTCTTGGATTTCTATGTGAAGACCAATCTTTCCACTACTTCAAGGACACTGAACTGCTCTTTTCAAAAGGAGTCCACTGTTCACAGAGCAGATTGTTATTCAGTTCTCTCTAGGTCAGTCAATAACAGGCACATTGAGCCATACATGTATGTGAATCATGTGGGTCACGACAGAACAATAAAAATACTTGCACAAATTAAAGTCATGGTTAAATGGGAACTTGTGCAAATACACTGAAAAGCCTGATGATCTGTGCAAGGCTGAATATTGAGGGCCCATTGAGGTCCTCACAGCACCAAACACAAGGGACCAATCTTACGCTGTCAGCACAAACAAAATGGTCACGGGCCCTCCTCTGTTGTTCTCACTTACCGATTCTCTCACTTCACTGACTTCCCTACCCTTAGAATAATCATCTGGCCCAGGGCCCCTAGTTTCAAAGACATAAACAGACCTGAGTACCCTGCATGTATGAGTCAGAGCTCTTGTAGTTGATGAACATGTGACCTTGCTTTATTTCCTGTAGTACATGACAACAATTTAAAAATTTTCTTTATTGACATGTATATCGCTGGTGACTAGAGCATTGTCTTTTAGTCACAATATGGGCTGTGCACACAGGAGAGCTGTGGCGCTGTGATATGCAGCTGATTGGGATAATAACTAGTAGTAAACAGGGATTTTGTATTTTCCCAGAAGAGAATGAGAGACTGTCAGATGCTTGTCAGCGTGCTTTCAATTGCCAACATTTAAACGCTTGACCCGAGCTAACAGATTTTTACTTCTGCCTTTTCCAGCCTTTAAGTGTCACACATTGAAAGTGCAGAACAATCCTTTCCAAATATAAACATATGCAAAACAACTAGCGCTTGTAGATCTGCACCTAAATGGGAAAGTACAAAAACTAGAATGCATGGCCACCCACAGGCAAGAAGTTGACAGTATAAAAATATTTTACGTCACATGAATGGTAGAACCTACTTCACTTTAAATTCACCTAAAAACTATTTGTTTTAATTTTTGAAACATTCTGATGTTTATTTTGGGGCATTTACAGGTTATAAGACTTGTAACGCTGAAACGTGGTGTTTTAACCCTGAGAAGAGGTGCTTAAAGCAATTTGCGGTAACATAAAAGGGAATGGTTACTGTGCTAGAAAATATTTTATAATGCAAAAATGTATTTTTATCTGTAATTTAAGTTCTTAAAGTTAAAATTTTAGAAAAACAAGTGAAAGGGTAGGCTACACAGGCTTATTTATCATTCGAATCATCCTTTTTCAGGCATTTTGCTCAATTAAGTTCAATTTTTCTAATGCAGTGTCCTCTTAGCCTTTTATGTTTCAAGATAGACATTCATTTCTCAAAAACTCCTGGGACAAATGGGTTTCTTTTGGAAAACTGGCAGAAATGTTTTCTGTACCAACATATTTCTACAATTATTTTAAGAAAACAGGGTTTGTATGGTCAAATTTTTTATACATAGAGGACATTCCCCTCTGAAATGAGTAACAGATGCACAAAATGGAAATACTTAAGTAGAAAAACATTGTACATAAATGCAGTACTTGAGTAAATATATTTAGGTTACTTTCCACTTCTGCAGGGAATAGATGTTGTTTTCAGGATGAAAGCTGCTCTTGCAGCCTTGGTCTTACTGGCATCCATTTCGCCTCATTAGGACCCTGGGACTGAGAGTCGGCAAAACACTGAGAGAAATCATTTTGCTGGGGGAGTGTGGCAGGGATAAATTGGCCTCTGGATCAGTGCTAGAGTCCCCGCTGTGCCAAGCGGAAGAGAAGGGCCTGGCTGGCAGTAGGGGCAGGCCCAGGCAAGGCAGGCTGGGAGGCCCCATGCTGAGACCCCCTCCCTGCCTCTGACAAACACGGCAGTGGATAATCTCTCCTTCAGGGATTCAGCCCAGTGCTGTGGGGCTAAGAGGGAAGGGAGCTGTTATATGGCACAGTGCAGAAGAACTGCTTCTGTATGTGTGTTGCATGCATCCCAAACGCACTTGCACACACTTCTTTGCACTGTACGTACTTCCACTATGCACACCTCATGTAAATCTCCATTTCCTGTTGTCTATATTTTCTTTCTTCCCCTCATCACTTTGACAGTTTCAATAAACAGCCTTACATAAAAAGTGGTTGCTTCAAAACGATTACGAATATCTCAAATAAATTGGATTGAGGCCTTGAACTGGAATAAAATCATGGAAAAATCAAGTAGACCAAAATAAATGCAAGTGTCAGAGGGCAATAACAAGCTGTCCATTACACGTACAGGGTGGGCCATTTATATGGATACACCTTAATAAAATGGGAATGGTTGGTGATATTAACGTCCTGTTTGTGGCACATTAGTATATGTGAGGGGGCAAACTTTTCAAGATGGGTGGTGACCATGGTGGCCATTTGGAAGTCGGCCATCTTGGATCCAACTTTTGTTTTTTCAATAGGAAGAGGGTCATGTGACACATCAAACTTATTGGGAATTTCACAAGAAAAACAATGGTGTGCTTGGTTTTAACGTAACTTTATTCTTTCATGAGTTATTTACAAGTTTCTGACCACTTATAAAATGTGTTCAATGTGCTGCCCATTGTGATGGATTGTCAATGCAACCCTCTTCTCCCACTCTTCACACACTGATAGCAACACCACAGGAGAAATGCCAGCACAGGCTTCCAGTATCCGTAGTTTCAGGTGCTGCACATCTCGTATCTTCACACCATAGACAATTGCCTTCAGATGACCCCATAGATAAAAGTCTAATGGGGTCAGATCGGGAGACCTTGGGGGCCATTCAACTGGCCCACGACGACCAATCCACTTTTCAGGAAACTGTTCATCTAGGAATGCTCGGACCTGACACCCATAATGTGGTGGTGCACCATCTTGCTGGAAAAACTCAGGGAACGTGCCAGCTTCAGTGCATAAAGAGGGAAACACATCATCATGTAGCAATTTCAAATATCCAGTGGCCTTGAGGTTTCCATTGATGAAGAATGGCCCCACTATCTTTGTACCCCATATACCACACCATACCATCACTTTTTTTGTTCCAACAGTCTTGGAGGGATCTATCCAATGTGGGTTAGTGTCAGACCAATAGCGGTGGTTTTGTTTGTTAACTTCACCATTCACATAAAAGTTTGCCTCATCACTGAACAAAATCTTCTGCGTGAACTGAGGGTCCTGTTCCAATTTTTGTTTTGCCCATTCTGCAAATTGTATGCGCCGATCTGGGTCATCCTCGTTGAGATGCTGCAGTAGCTGGAGTTTGTAAGGGTGCCATTTGTGAGTAGCTAATATCCACCGAAGGGATGTTCGACTAATGCCACTCTCCAGTGACATGCAGCGAGTGCTACGCTGTGGGCTCTTGCTGAATGAAGCTAGGACAGCCACTGTTTGTTCATTAGTGACAGTTTTCATGCGTCCACATTTTGGCAAATCCAACACTGAACCAGTTTCACGAAACTTAGCAAGCAGTTTGCTAACTGTAGCATGGGAGATGGGTGGTCTCGTAGGGTGTCTTGCATTGAAATCTGCTGCAATGACCCGGTTACTGCGTTCACCAGATATCAACACAATTTCGATCCGCTCATCACGTGTTAACCTCTTCGACATGTCAATGGCTGTGAACAAAGAGAAACTTGTAAATAACTCATGGAAGAATAAAGTTACGTTAAAACCAAGCACACCATTGTTTTTCTTGTGAAATTCCCAATAAGTTTGATGTGTCACATGACCCTCTTCCTATTGAAAAAACAAAAGTTGGATCCAAGATGGCCGACTTCCAAATGGCCACCATGGTCACCACCCATCTTGAAAAGTTTGCCCCCTCATATATACTAATGTGCCACAAACAGGACGTTAATATCACCAACCATTCCCATTTTATTAAGGTGTATCCATATAAATGGCCCACCCTGTAGATTGGGTGAACTTGTCAGGTGTGCTTCTGAGATCAACAGCTCATACAATGACTGCAATTTGTAGATATTTTAGCCAAACCCTGAGTCATCTTCTACATAAAAACTAATACTTGCAAAAAGGGATTTAGCTTCCCAGCAGTCCAAGTAGGTGAAATGAAATAACATGGGCCAAATCTCTGGTTATGACCTTTCTAGCATCAGTTAAAATTAGCCAGTGGTTATCCTGCATGAAGTGAAGGTACAAAGACAATTATGATGTATTCATTTACAAACACTGCTCAATTTCAGTGATGTTCCTATGGTTGCAGGTATGGTTAATGCAATCCAGTTTCTCCTTTAAATGATGAAAACCATCCTCAATAAAGAAAAAGATACAAGAAACACTATTAGAGTGCATAAACAATAGCAATTTTATTATCTAGAAATGCCATTGCCTAAGCACTTGCAGTATAAGTTGGTTAGTAAAACATTCAAATGAACAATTTTCTCCAAACACTTTCATATTTCATACAAAAAAAAAAAAGCATCTTCAAATGTCATCCGGTAGCGTGGGGTCAACCAGTTTTATTCAAATGTAAATGTCCATATCCAATGTCAGCAAATACTGAAAGGCCTTGTGAGCCGCTATGATGTCTCCATCTTGTAACCATGTTTTTCCAGCTCCGCTCTGCAGTGAGGAAAAGGGAAAGATCAAGTCAGCAGAGATGATTATAGGTGGGTGGCTTAGGCATAAGTACTCTGCTATTGATTGTACCATTAAGATGGGAATGAAAAATGCAGAAATATTGTATTTTATGTATTATATATATATGTGTATATGTGCCCTTTAACAATAATGCTATCTTTAAGAAACAGCTTAATAGTATTGCTATCATAATTGGCCTAAATAAAGCAATAACATATTACTGTCTAGAGTGTACTCACACTGCCACTTATGCATAAACAGTTATTGATTACTCAATGTTAGTATAAGCATTAAATGCAGAACACATCCTATAATGATACGTTTGATATGTAATGTATAACTACATTAAAAGTTTAACTTGTAAAATGTAACATTTGCATAGTATTCCTCAAAGGTTTCAACATACTTTCTCATTTAACAGAAGAAGCATGTCCAAACCTCAAACCTTTGCCTCTTACCAAAGGTTTTTTTTTTTTCCTTTGAACGCTGTTTGCTGCCCTCATTTCTGTTGTCTAGATGTTTACAGTAACACCTCACATACAAAACAAACATGTAGCAGCAAAGAGCTGGTGTAAGCTGTTGAAGATGAGTGAAACAAGAGCTGTAACATAAAGTAAAAAACAGAGCCAAAGAGGAAAGTAACCTCAATATTGGTCATAGCCACTTCCAAATTTGAGTCTGTAGGAATCTAGATCAAAGATAAATTTGTAATAATGACTATTTTAAAAAGCACTGTAGTGCTGTGTTGACACCCAGACCTGCAACTCAAGCTGCACATTAGAGAAACTCTTCATCTTTAAATAGACAACATGTTATGCCAATCACTATTTTGGATCATAAGTAACATTATAGCTGCTGAGACTGCCACGTAGCTAGAGTAGTTATGCCACAAAATTAATTGAGGAGTGTGTGTGGCACATTGTCGTTATTTCCTGAAGTGTTTAAGAATATAAATCTATCCAGCCAAGTACCAGACAGAATAGCAGGCCGCAGGGATCTAGGTGAACATGATTAACTCAGCTATTTTCTGATCAGCGTTACCTGAGCTGGTTTGAGAAATCATCTTCCACGTTGTCATCGTCCCAGTTGTCTTCCCAAACATGAGCATCTTCATCTTCATCAAGCCCCGTCCAGTCTGCAAAGTAAACAGCGGAGCCGGCACCGTCAGAAAGCTGAGCAGACAGACCCTCCGACAGCTTTGTCTGAACCTCTCGGATAAATCAGCTCAAATCAAACAGCGCAGACTCACCTTCAGTTGTTTACCTGCGCGGCTCACAGTTAGCTTGTTAGCTTACATCAAGCTAAACAGCTAAGATTAGCACAAAGCTAAACCAGAGTTACACAACATGGCAAAACACTCAAGTTGGCAAACATAAGGATAAACAGCACAATTACTGACTTATTAAAAGGCAAAGAGCTCCGTAGGTTAACTAATATGTTAAGCTTAGCTAAATTACCTGGCTATAGTGTCTTAGTTCACTAGCTAATGCTAACGCTAATGTGGCTAACTCAGGCTAGCTGAGTCACTGCTGTAAGGCCCCTCACCGAAAACCGCGAGCTGCTGAATATCGATAAGAAAAAGAGAAGAACCGTCTGGCTAAGAGCATTGTGTGTGTGCTATTTACCCTCAGCTGGGAACTCCTCAAACTCATCATCCTCCTCCAGTAAGCCCAGGTCCACGGGCTGCTTCTTGTCTGACATGCTGACAGTCTCACCGCTGTTTGCTGCTTGTTAATGAACGGACCGTCGGAGCGCTTCAAACGGGCAGCGACTGCGCAGCAAATGCGCAAGAAATGCGCAACAGACAGCCCCCCCCCCCCCTCTCACACACACACGCACACATACAGCAGTTAATAAGCTTGATAAAAAGAAGAGAGCATTGATGCACAGTAACTATATATGAACCACTGCCCCTGAATCAACTTGTTTAAGTTATAAAAGCTATTCTACAGTTTTAATCTTTCAGCAGTCCAAACTCAATCTGTGTTTTCTGTTTGGTAGTTAATATATTTCCTGTCTTTACTTTTAAGGACTAGCATGTCACACTTTATTCAAGTGCTAGTTGTCTACTGGTATTACCAGTTTACCAACTTGTCATAGCGACAATAACGATGCACAAAAATATATTAAACTAACTGTGAGTCTATGTGGTTGTAGTGTCATGGAAACCTTGATTGGTGCATGTTGTATGTTGTTCATCACCTAGTTTAATAAGAAGGGTTAACTAATTTCACTGTGCTTACACAGTAAAACATGACTGGAGTTTTATAAACAGGATGGTAGGTAACATGCAGATTGATTTAGCTGATGATGTTCCTGGTGGTTTAAGTTGCCCATCACTCTGTGCAGTCTACATTTTACATACCCAAATCTAAACAAACTGGCACCGAACTGTGATCATTTTATGAATGTTGCACTTTTGCTTTAGATAAGGAAAATTTAAATGTATGCAGCCCTTAGTCAGTATGGCACCTTATAGATTTAGTTATATTTCTGTGAAGCACCCATTTATTTGTTTCCTTGTTTGGAGTGGTTTAACACTGAGAAGGTGGAACAATGCTTAGAAAACAGAAAAGGCTTTGTGTTTCCAATTTCTCCCAGGTTTCTCCCTCTCCCAGACACAAAAACACTCTCTCCCACATCACCACAAAAGCCTCATGCAGACCCCTTTTCCTTAAAACATATGCACTCAAGTCAGTCAAATTTGAGCAAAAAATGTTTCATTTAGAAACAAATGCACATTGTAACCCGTGCGGGCTGCTCAAATAATGAAGCAGCACCCACAGCTTAGCATGTATTTTAGATAAATGAGAGCATACATTTACCACAAAACCACTTGTACCACAATGAAAATTGCTCTGCAGCTGTCGTATGTTGACAGACGGAGCAAACCTCAACTTAGGCTGTACGTACTTATTCTATTTTCAAATTATTTCGTAATCATGCTAAGCCTTTACACATGACAGTGCCACGACATTCAGAGGAGGGAGGAACACAACATGGGAAGAGTGCAGGACGTAAATGAAAAAGGCTGAAAATAGTGTTTTTGAAGGTAATGGATGAAGGAGGAGTTGATGTGCTTATGGACAGTTCTCCCCACAGTCATGACAACGTGGTCGTTATCAGCATACATATACGTATATACGCACATTTTCAGGAAAAGTGGACTTTCAAGAATCTCCAAAGAAATAACATAAACTCATAGAATACACAGTGCAGAGTGTTTAGATCTTGATCAGAGCCGCTCATATGCATCTTGGTGTGATATCACAGTATTCACAGACTGAAGTGAATATTTACATGTAAGTCTGGACACAGTGTCACCATTGCTGCTTTCATTTTGGTTTGTCTTTGATTAATCATTTACCATACTGCCAATATTAAGAAGTATCACATTTATTTTATGTCACTGTTGACTTTATTTCAGAATAGAATAACATTTGATTTATAATATTAGAAAGAACAATACATTTTTGTGACAAGATATCACAACTTAAAACATGTTCTGTCAATCAGAAAAGATCATTAAAGAAACTAGAATTGAGGTGCTGGCTAAGATCAAAGTTAATTAGACTCCAACCTTAAGTGACAGCAGGAAAGAAAAGTTCCTTCAGGTGTTCAGCTATGGAGAACTTGACTTGTGAATGATGGATTGTCTTGCTGTGAGCTGTCCTCCCTGAGGTATAATAGCTGACTCAGGTGCCCGTGTCACTCAGGTCTCAGGTACAGGTGAAGCCCTGGGAAGTTGCTGCCACAGCATACCTGAGACTGCAGTTACACTGAGCCTGGCGCCTGGAGTCTCTCTGCTTGGGGAAAATAGGAGGAGATGGAGGAGGGAGTGGGGGGAGATGCAACATGGCCACCAGAGACAGGCTCCACCACAACTTGTGCCTGAGTAGTAGTAGCATCACATTTCTGTCCTTTCACAAAACCCTCTGGGAAAGGACAGGTCGGCAGCCGGTATAAGTACACAGAAAGAGACAGACAGGGGAGACAGGAGAGAATGCTCCAGCTGAAGCCTACCTGGCCAGTCTGACGATCTACCTGCCACCCCCCACCCCCACCCAACTACTGCTGCCTAGCTCTTTATCACAGGCCCAACTCAGGACATAGCCTTCAGGCAGTAAACAATGAGAGGCAGAAAATAGGGAAGTCTGTGTGTGTTTGTGACCAAACAATTCAGATAACCTCCCAGAGATAACAGACAAGACCTCTTCTTCCACTTGTTATAGTAGGTGACATTGTAAATGAAGACAGCCAGCTGTCTGCTGTGTCGTCTATGCATGTACATGCTGTACCTGTGGACATTTTTTCAAGAGACATCTCTGCAAATCTAATCTACTTTACATGGTGCCTTATAAAACCCTAGAAAGTTTAGTTGAGCCTGACTTTATTTTTGTCGTCATAAGTACAAAGTATTAACGTAAAAAGGTAAAAAGATATATGAGTTTAAAGAAATGCCATAAGAAATAGAAGAAAGTGATCATCATGGATTAAGGATACTTAACCAGCCAATTAATGAGACAAATCCAAGAAAAACATGTAAGCTTCGCTCCTCAGAAATTTGCAGAGAGAGTGATATGCTTCCAGGATATGTCTGTCAAGATCTTGTATTAAATTTAATCCCAGCCAGTCAGTCAGTCTACTCCATTGTGTGTTGTGTAGAAACCTGTTCTCCTTTTTCATACAAATGCTTAGATCCAGTTGAGAACAGTGGCTATGGATTATTTCATGAAGACATTTTAAATCCTGTAGGCATGAAATGAAGTTAAAAAATGAAAAAAGAAAGAATCTTTTTATGTTTGTTTTGCTGTACAGATCCATTTTTCTGGAGGTCTCATTCACTGAGCTGTCTGTCATGACGAATTTAAGTTTCATATTATCCCCCCTGTCCTTCTTGAAAAGCTCTGTCATCTTGGGCTTGAGGTACAGTTTGCCAAGAGGCTAATGGTCCTTTATGACAGTACAATCTGATGCCTGTCCCGGCTAGCCTCCAGGTAATCCTGTCCACCTCGGTGGCTTAGCCCGGCTCGGGCTTAAGTTGCATATTTTGTTTTTATCAGGACGCTGCTGATAAATGCTCTCAGCGAGGGAGAAATGAAATATGGGGGGTCTATCTCTGTTTTGCTTGAGCCCCTAGTTGAAATCTAGAGTTAAGGAACAATGACACTTCTGTTGGTGGATCTGGCATGTCTGTAGGGTTGGAATAAACAGCATTTTATTGACATTATTCAAAATATTTCTTTAATAATTTACCAACACTGAGGTGGAACAGATTCTACTATGTAAAGTAGAAGTTTCTCTGCATAAATGCATGATAATCTCACCTCTCAAAACACTTGTCATTACGACAGCAGCTGTACTTTTAAATCCCCAAAATATAATTTAATAAAATCATAAAATTACATGCTAATTTATTTCCAGTAATGTGCACTAATAGTGTTCTATCTCTGTGTCCATGGTCCAATGCCATGGACCTATACTGTACATAAAAAGCACTCACACTCTCTTACCATAGGTGATAACCCCCTCTGTGAAAAGCACTCTTATTGGAAGTACCCATTATCTGCAAAGTCTATCCTCATGCTGACACTAAGTCATTAGTTTAAGCTGTCCTCTTGGTAAAAACCATAGTTAATTTCTTTGGCAAAAGCACATGACAAATGGAAAAATATTTACAATGATTAATGCTAATAAATGACAGATTAAGAATTAAGATAGAAAAATATTACATTTGTATATATATATATATATATATATATATATATATAAATATACATGTATATTCAAATCATAGTGCTCCATGACTTTCTATAATTCCACCTGATTTTTAAAATATTTTCGTTTTCTTAGAAAAATAATAATGGTACAATTTGTATCATTTTGACCAAGATCTGAAATTAAAATGATAAATGTTCTCTCTGCTTAATGCTTATTGAGCCTTTGCTGCTTTAGGCCTAAAGTGAATCTATTGTGCTTTGACATGTCCCAGAATCAGCGCCACAAAAAGGCTTTGTGAGAGATGACACATGTCACATGTCCACCGAGAATTGCTGGCTACCTGGATTTCTAACCATTTTTCTTTAAAAAAGTCCTTAGTTCTCTGCCAGTGCACCAAGGAAATACACATCTCACCTTTTCCAGACTTTATACACTCCTTTGATATTTTTGTCTGCTTGATATTTTAAGAGTATCATTATATATTGTGTGTTGCATCCGTATCTATCAGCACCCATGTTTCTCTCTTTACCATTTTTATCCCTTTTCCACTCCCTAGTCATTTTCTATTTTTCTATCTATCACACACAGATGCAGAAATACCACCCTCGCTCTCTAGTTATAGTCATGGTATGTCAAAGTGTACATGCCCCACACAGCAGGGAGTTCAGTGAGTGAGTGACAGGACCTGCACTGCTCTTCTCTGACACCTGTCAGAGCCTCCTCTGTCATCTGTGTGCAGAGATGGAAATGAGCAGGAGTGACACAACATGCCAGAGGTGATGGTGATGGCTCACCTCTCTCCGCCAGCTTCTACCTTGGTTGCACAGCTCAAAGCTCGTGCGCTGGCTGGTAACAATAATTATCCTCTCTGAGCTTT